>NC_072740.1:74542994-74847994 GCF_026930045.1 Uloborus diversus
ATATTCACTAGTCTCCCTAGCTCTAGGGACACTTGACCCATTTGCAGACTTGATAAATATAATTTTTTTGTACCATTTCTGCTTATAATTATGCTCTTATTTTTAGCCATAATAATTTGCAAAATGTCAAATTATTTATGCATATTTTTTATTTCGTTCTAATTATTCTGCCAAAAAAAAAAGAAAGAAAGAAAGAAAGAAAAAGGGAAATAAAAAACCAAAAATTGGGTCAAGTCTCCCTAGTTTCCCTTACATATTCCCAAGACTTCAGGTTCGCAATTCTTATCACCAATTAAAACTTTAGTATGTGATTTCAGATTTCTGTAGTTTTCAAACCACGATTTTTCAAAACAAAATGTGCAGTTGAAGCACTGTCCAGCAGGAATTCGTCCAGTTTTAAATGTTCCTTTCTTAAACTTGTTGATTAAATTTCCAAACTCTCTCAATATCTTCCTCCAAATTATTCAGCTTCGCTGTTAAACATACCTTTCGTATTCTTTTCATCGTCAGGGAACTTTGTGTGATAGTTGTTGAATTTGTTTTTCCCGTAATTTCTTCTACGTGGATTCGTTTGATATCGGCATGCATTTCTTCCTTCAGTTTTTGAATTATTTGGGATCTTCGCTTTACCCAGCACAGCTCCATTGCTTTTAAAGTCAGTTTTACCAGTTCTTGGCTCACCATTAAATTTCTTAAGTTGCTTCTGTTCCAATGAAAATGCGTTTTCAACAAGTTGAAATCCATTATCTTTTTGCTTTGTTGAATTCTACCAGATTTTGCAATCAGCTGTGATTCGATCTTGTCAGCAGTAAATTCTTTATCTTCAAGACGATACAAATATTGAACGAGATTTTCGTATTCAGCAAGCAATCTTCGTATCACTTGAAAACACGTTAACAAATCGGGAATTTCAAATCCGGCGTCTTTAACTTCAGTACGTTTTTCAGCTAGTCTTTTACAGTAGATTACAATACTGTTTCTTCGTCTGGTTTAAACCGAATTTTATAAAATGCATCTATTAAACCGGCTATTCTCGCTCTCGATGTTGGTTCGATGTTCATTTTGAGAATATCCCATACTTTGCTGTCGTCAGTTTGTGCTATTAATGGTTGTCTTTCAACACTGATAAATTGAAGTGTATGACTGAAATTTCCTCAAATTAAAATCTCTAGTCTCTTGAGCAGTATAGTCCTTGGTTAGTTCAGGTTTTCCGTCTATGAACTCCCAACAGTTTCGGTCCATAAGAAGTTTCATGTCTACCTTTCACTGGGATGCCAACCCCCAGTGGCGGATTTACTAGGGGGCGGTGGGGGTGATCGCCCCCTCTGTAAGTGCCACTCTTCGAAAACAATAATATGAAAATGAAGAAATTCCTAGCAATTGCTACTATTTTAAAAAAGTAAATTCTATAGATTTGGTTTAATTAGTTTAAGATAGTAGTTAGTCGAGGATGAACGGCGTTACCCACTTTTTTTAATTTTAACCCAAGCATACCAGTCTCTATTTTTTTTAAACTTCAACAACACTGCTCAGCAAAAAATAAATACATGAATAAAATAAATAAATAAAAATGCTTCTGACATAATTCTTGCTTCTAATCCAAATACGACTGCAGTTCCCCCTATACGTCCCACTTTTTGGAAATGGCGTCACCCATTTTTTTTTTCTTCTGTTTTCGACGGTTTCATAGACATTATTTTTATTTGGATTGAAAGGGAACACTAGGCTGGGTTTTTACGGTTTTCAACCGCAACCCCTTTGAATAGACTGTAAATCCGCCCCTGTGCCCCCCCCCCTAAGAGCAAGGACGCATCTCCTAAATATTTCGAAAAACTCCCAAAAACAAGAGCCCCCTCCAAAAAAAAAAAAAAAAGTGAAAAATACTCCTCAAAACGCACCCCCTAAAAGCAAGCTTCAATGGGGAAGTCTGCGCCATGACCCCCCCCCCCAGGTGGGCATCCCTGACCTTCCATATAGAATAGGGTAACGGCACCAGTCAGAAATGCTTAAGACATCGCTCTCAGGTTAACTCCATTTTCTGAGACTTTTAATGTATTTAGACTTTTTTAAACTATTTTTCTCTCATGCCACAACATCTCATCTAACGTTTGGCTGCTTCTGGATCCTCTGAATTAGTTAATTCTATTTTTATTTGCTCAATTTCGAAAAAAAGTCCGACCCCTAGTAACAGACACCGAAAAATCTGATGATAACCAGTAATAAGTAAGATGGAGAAAGAATGAGTAATACACAAAATTCCCTTTTTCTCTTTAAAATGTGCAAAAGTGATTTATTTTTAGAATTAGTCTTAATAAATTCATATGAACATGAAACACCAGCTGACCTCGTGTTAGCTGTTCATAACCTTTACACCACTGCCTTGTAAATTGTAAATACTAACAGGCTCATAAAATTCACTCATGATGGTTCATCGTAATCATGGGGCACAGCAACATCAATTTTACCCGCCTATGAAATTATTATTTAAATCCAAACTTATGACTGTCTGTTACTGGACCTTTGTCTGTTACTATTACCGTTACTCAAGTTCCTCGAATTTAACTTCGAGAAGGAATTTGAAATAAGCACTTGTTTCTCGAAATCCATTTTCAGACGTAAAAAAAGAAGTTTCAATTTAAACACTACACTTCGGCCCCATTCTTAGTAGCTCCATGTCTAAACGGCTTCTGAAGTCAATAGCATTTAATTATTTAAACTTAGCTAGTGTCTGGCCCATGACCACTGTTGGAAATTTCCAACATAGCAGAGTCGCAGTTTTGACATCAGAAGTCGGGCAGTTAATTAACAGTAACATATTTACTAAAGATTTAAATAAAAACAAGAACGCCTACTGGGAATTTAGAATCTTAATCACACAGAAATGTCTCTTCTTATATGAGGAAACTAATTTGCATATACATGGCACAATAATATTATTCCTCTTGAAGATTTTAAGCATTTGATGCCCGAAATTAAAATACACCAACACTTTATTAACAACATTATGAAAATTGGTCTAAGAAATTAGATGCAGTTTTGAAATCATTTCGAAAAAACTAGGAAAATAGAGAACAATAAATCGTCTCTCAAAATAAACCGTTAAAAAACTATTTATTTCAAAAGAAAAAAAAAGTAATGGAGAAATTGTTAGTATTAAAAGTAATAATCATGATCATTAATATCAACAGCCGATTAATCGGTAATAAATCAATTCGCTTATCGGCGCAATCCAAAGTTCAATTACAGGCATTTTTTGTTTAATAAATACAGAATTGTAGCAGTAAGCAGTCTATCTATTGCTCATAAGGAAGATTTGAGCTCTTGACAGTTTAATAGTTTCTAAATATCTGCGTTTTTCCCCCCGATTATTTGTCTACAGAAAGCAAATTATGTGTAAACCATGTAAGCATTGTTTATCCAGTTTACACATAATCTTGGCTCTTACAATCACAGCTTTTAGTTTTACCATGTAAACACTGATCTGTTCACTCACGACTTGCTTGTTGTGTGTTGAACATTTTTTTGCGCTGATGGGATAACGGGTTTCATTGTAGCTTTGAAATTGCAATATATTCTCATGTGACAATTTGTCCTTTATTTACGTTGTTTTGTCATTTTACTTGTATTTTACTAAAAAGCATTTTTGATAATATTTCATCTTTTTTTTTTCTTTTCAGGTCGTTATATATTGTGCTTTTCACTGTCTACCCCATTAACGATCTTTTTTTTTAAGCAGTAAAAGTATTGTTCACTTTAAAATGAGCAGTAAATAAACAATATACTAACCACCCACAAGTTTAACTATCGTTGTTATATTCAGTTAGGACACACTTCTTTTCAGGAAAATTTCTAACGCTGAAAAGAAATTCATTGAAATATTGATTTAATTGCACATTCGATATTTTCAAATTGAATTCGCAATTTCTATATATTCAGTAGCAACAGCGTTTTTTTCCCCTACATAAAATGAGGACATTTTCACTCCGCAAAAAAGTGTAGAAATGAGAAAATTTATTGATTCTGTTTTGGTTTTTGCGTGTATGTGCAGAGTTGTGGTAATAAAACGCTGAATAAAAATAATAATGAGCTTCTTAAATGGAATAAAAATTAATTAAAATGGTTGAGGGTTATTATAGCAATTAAAATTTATACGCTCGAAAAGTCATTTTTAGCTTCTTCGCATCTGCCAGCAGCTTAGGGTTCTCAATATGATTCCTACTAAAAAGTAGAGACTAAACATATTTGATATACGAATTTATTTCCTTCGTTTGAAGCAAACAAGACAAAAATAAACCATAAAAGAGCAAATGGTTTCAACTGATGAAAAAAAGCTGAATTTTATGAGTCATAAAGGGGCTTATAAGAGATGAAGGACTGAGGCTTTCGAACATAAAGAGCGTACTGTTATCATGATGACACTGGAAGTAAAGAATGTTACCTCTTCTAGATGAACATCATGCCAAGCATTGTGAATGAAGCTTTCTTAATCGTTGCTGTCGGCGAACATCGTGGATGAAATTACAAGATTTACTAGCTCTGGTCTTTCGTAAAGTTTTTCTGTTTTGGGGGATTTGGACAGAATTTTAAGGAGAACCCCAGTGCGAAAATTTTTACCTCATTTAATTATTATCACTTTAAAAAAAGAAATTATTCTTTCAAACATGAGCCTCCAACCGTTTTTTCTCAAGGATCATATTGCAAATTTTTGGAGGCGAGAACCAACAATCCAACAATATTTTAGTTCCGATAGTCTAATTAGCAAGCACTGCCCCCCTTCCATTCACTCATGACTTTTCCTTAAATTAAGCACTCAGTGGGGGTTTTAGAGATTATCTCGACTTAGTTTTTTTTTTTTTTTTAAAATGCTTAAAATGAAATATATTATCATATTAAAGACCTTTTTTCTTTCTTTTTTTTCTTTTTCAGTTTGTAATCTTTCCGCTATCCTTACAAGATCTGCTCACGCCCCGGATGTGGCCCGTTTTAAAATATTGTTTTTTGGATCAGATACCTTCAAATTTGAGGCTTATAAATATTTTCAGTAGAATCCGTAAAGAAAGTTACATCTTCAGACGTGGTTTAATTTCTGACCGGAAGTTGTCCGGGAGCTCTATAGTCTTCAGAACTTATTTGAATGCATAAATAGGTCTCAGTTCCATCTAGTATGTAAAAATTCATACAAATTTGAAAACAAATACAGGAACTCAACTCCCCGTGAGCTCCCACGCAAATTAAGCCTTCTGTTTAGCGCAGCGGTTCCCAACCCATGGGCTGCGGCCTACAAGAGGGCCGCGAACAACGTGTTATTGGAACGTGGACACTGGTCGAGAATCTGAACAAAATAAATCTTATGGTATAAAATTCCGTTTCTTGCGAAAATTCACTTATTAGATATACTATCACTCAAACTCTCCCTGGCTCATCGCCAATAAGGAACTTGAGGAGGAGTTTTCATATTTCTAAGGAACTTTCCCCTATAATTGAAGATGAAATTTAATGAATCGGAAACTTCTTTAATGCAAATTGCCAAAGAAACTAGTATATAGCTTAAAGTTTAAAGTTAAAAATGTTCCTCCTTTGCTGAACTGGCATTAGTGAATTGAGGCACTTCAAAGGCTTTTTGACAACCGATTTGAATGAGACTTTTCATGGCAGTAAAAAAAAAAAAATCCCATGAAGTTTTAACTTTGGTGACTTGCTTTTTGAGTTTCCTTACAGCTATGTTAGCAAAGTGAATGCAATGAAGTTATTTTCTTCCTTAAAAATAATTTTGGAACTGTTCTTGTACAGCATACTGTCCAACCACGGATTGCATGGAAATTTCAAATGTCCAGATAAGACGAATGTATGTGAATAAGGGGGAAAAGTAAAAATTTGATTCACGTATTCCGCTCATTTGAATGAGACTCTGCTTCTGCGAAAGTTGACATCGGTAAAAAATAATAGATTCGTCCATTTCCGGCTGTAAAACAGACGTTTGTCTTTCCATACAATCCGTGGTCAGACAGTATTTATATCTGTGGTGCAACAGAAGAGGAGAAGGGGACAAGGGCGGATCCAGAAAGTTTTCAAGGAGGGGGCGGTTGATTTTTCAACTGACCTCTTATTACGTATGTGATTCTTCATTCTTCGAGAGGGAGGGAAGTATAGTCAGAGTTATCTAAAACAACTTAATATAAATGTTTAGCAAAAGAGGTCTCGAAATTATTCCTTGCCTTTTCTATTGAAAGAGGTATTCCAATATTGCGTTTTAGAACTTCAATTTCGTAATCATTCCTAGGGAATGTTTCGAACCCCCCACCCCATTCTCCCCTTAACATCACCGAATATCATCTAAAATGCGCTTTAAGACTTAAATCTTGTAAAATATCTGGGGAAAGCTTCCAAACTTCTTTTTCTAATATCGGCAAGGATCGTTTAAAATCGTCGGAAGGTTGATTTTAACCCTTTTTCTTTCCTTGATGCCATTAAAATGGGCCTACACTTGCATCTTAGGACTTCAATTCGGAAAAATTGCCGGTGCAGGGTCCCTCAAGGGAGGGGCGATCGCCCCCATCGCCCCTCCCTTGTATCCGTCCTTGGAAGGGGATTAACATCGGCAGAGAGAATTCTTGTTTTTACCGCACTTTCAGTCCTCATACAATACAACATTTACACTTACAAGGACATTTATGAACAGTCCCCCCCCCCTCCCCCGAAAGTAAATTTTCGCTGTGCAACTAATGTATAGAAGTTAGTGGGCCTCAATAGTGTTTTCTACAAAACTGGTGGGCCGCACAATCAAAAAGGTTGGGAACCGCTGGTTTAGCGTGAATATAATGCCCATCATTGGGAGCAAATTTTTCTCAATGAGTGCTGTCGGCACAGACATCGTGGTTGGGATGGTGAGATAGAGCCCTCTCTCAAAAAGATGCCTTCCAGTTTTGATTCAGTAGGAATATTCAAGGAGAATCCATACAGAATATGAAAGAATTTACTTGATTTGGTTATTATTGCTTGTTTTTCCCCAGTTTTTTTATTCAATACCTTGAAAAGGTTAAAAAAAAAAACCCGTGTTAAATGCTCCTAAACATTTTCAGTAGCAACCGTAAACAATGTTACCTCTTTAACATGAACATCATGTGAAATATTGTGGATAAATCTTTTTCGATCGTTACTGTCGTCATACATCGTGGTTGAGACTGAGTAATTGAGCTGTTTCTCAAGAAGATGTAAGATCTTGTTTTAATTCAGCAGGAATGTTCAAGGAGAACCCATATAAAGTACCAAAGAATTTACTTTCCTTTGTAATTATCACTTGTTTTTTTTTCCCTCTTTATTTTTTTCAACCGCTTTTTATATCCGATATCTTGAAAAAGTTTTAAAAATCGTGTCAAAACGCTCATAAACATTTTCAATAGCAACCGTAGACAATGTTACATCTTCAAGATGAACATCATGTGAAATATTGTGAATAAAAATTTCTCAATTGCTACTGTCGTCACACATCGTGATTGAGTTCTTTCTCAAGAAGATGTATAGAGTATTCCTGTTTTAATTCAGCAGGAATATTCATGAAGAACCCACATAAAGTGCGAAAGAACTTACTTTTTTTTCAATTACTTGTTTTTTTATTGTTTAAAATCGCTTTTTGGAATCGATACCTTGAAAAAGATTTTGAAAAATCGTGTTAATGGCTCATAATTTTACCTCTTCAAGATGAGCATCATGTCAAACATTGAAAAACCTTCTCAATCGTTACTGTCGTCAGATACCTTTGTTAAGATTGCGAGAGTAATCTTTAGCTCTCCCTAGACGACACAAATAAATATTGCTCCTCTTCTAACTAAGCATGAATATTTTAGGAAAACCCCATAAAGTTAAAAAGATTCTTTATTCGCTGGAAATTTATTATACAGTGGATCCTCGTTTTACACCGGGGTTATGTTCCACGGAAATGCAAGATGGCACACCTTATTGTAAAGTGTGGCACACCATATTATGTAACGTAAGTTATACAAATTCCTGTCGAGAATTCCATTCTTTTTTAAATCAGCAACAAGTTTAATCAAGGGTCATTCCACAGTATTTGGCTATGAAATGTCCTGAACGTAACGCTGAATATCAAAATATTTATGTATTTTTTTTTTTTTTTTTTTGCTGTAAAAAAGGAAAGAAGAGTTAAAAATAGCTGAAAACTTCGTTACTTCGAAAAAATATATAAATATTTTGAGATTCAGCGTTACGTACGGGGCATTTCTCGACAAAATACTGAGGAATGACCCACAACAAATTTGTGCATTAAAGAATGTAATACGGTATCAAATCTTTTTAAGTGTTATGTTTCGTAAACAAGGGTGCCCGTATGGAGGGGGGTGGCAAGTGGGGGCTCAAGTCCCCCATTTTGAAATTAGAACTTTCTTGCTTTTAGTACCTTTTTCTTTGCAAAAATTTAAAAACGTTTCTTCTCCAGTAATTAATGAATAAGTTATTAAAAATGTCAAATTTTAATAACTCTAATCTGTACTGAAATCGGTTTCCATGGGGAAAATATCCTGCTAAACCATGGGGAAAATATCTGAGCCTCCCTTTTAAATTTTGCATATAGGCACATTTGTTCTTAAAGCATAAACTAAAAAATATATGCTTCTGCTTTTAAAACACATGCAGTGGCCGAAAATTGTCAAATGTCCCGTTTTTTAAGAAACATTAAACTGTCAACTTCAGGAGTGCCTCGTACTTAAATTTTTGAGAGCACGGAAATTCTCAATTTCCGAATAGAACTCTTAATTTCTCCGAATAATGATAATTTTGCCTAATGAACTCAAAATTTTGCCGAATGGAACTCCAGATTTCGCCGAATGATGATAATTTTGCCGAATTGCCGATTCGTTTGACAAAAGTTGCCAAATATGAAAATTTTTGGGAGGTCACAGTGACCTCCCGTGACTTCCATCAGGGGTACCTCTGGATCACCTTGCCCCTCATCTCTCATTCACCATCCTCTTTTTTGATTCCCTTTGAAAACGATGATAACGATAATTATACGTAAAACAATTCTAGTTAACATCTGCAATGATTTGAGATTCCAAAGCATTTTTGCACAAACCCGATTTTTGATGATTCCATTTCAAAACATGGCATAAAAAATTTAAAAAAAGAGGGGGGGGGACATTGATTAGGCATCTAATATCTGTCACTTATCACAACCATGGTTGTTTTACTGCAAAAATAATTTATGGATGCTAAAAGGAAAATGATCTCCTCAGTTCTTAGGATGAATGCAATAACTCCTTATGATTGCAAGCCCCTTTTTGAGGCCCCAACGCTCTATTATTTTTTAAAGTGGCTCGATTGTTCACTAGCAGAGGGAGGGAAAAGTCGAAATCTAGGTCGAGCGACAATAATCGGCGTAGAATACCAGAGGGTTCGTTTTTTTTCTCTCGAGAGTTGTAGCTGCTGCTGGTGAATCAGAGTTCTCTCTAGTAGTTCTCATTTCGCAAAGCCTACGTGTGGGCCTTTAAAAGAGTCAGGAATGCGAGGAAGAATTTCAAGGGGGTTACGACACCGCGTCTGGTTAGTGAAAGAGGAAATACTTGGGAAGAAATTGATGATGGGCGAAGAAACTTATTGATTTTGCCATGAGAGAAATTCTTGATCCTCGAGAGAAGCGATGAAATAATTCGTTTCACTTTAATACCGTATGATGAAATCATTGCGTAGTGACCGGAATTTCAAGATGAATTATTTCTTTTTCTGCTACTTTATATATTAATTTAAAAGTGACGGGGAGGGATAATAAACCGCGTAAAAGAAAAGTGACCTTCTATGCCTCGATAGCTAAACAAATCTTCAGTTATTCATAGCAGATGACAAAGAAAAACTGCACAAAAGAGAGTCCTTCCATATCTCGATAACTAAACAAATCATTAGTTATTCATAGCAAGTGACAAAAAAAAAACTGCTCAAAAAAAGAAGGTCCTTCCATATCTCGATAACTAAACAAATCATTAGTTATTCACTTGCAAATGACAAAGAAAAACTATGCAAAAGAAGAAGGAACATCCATATCTCGATCTCGATAACTAAACAAATCATTCTATTCATAGCAAATGGCAACGAAAAAATGCACAAAAGAAGATGTACCTTCCTTCCATATATCAATAACAAAACAAATCATCAGTTATTCACAGCAAATGACCTTGAAATGAGAAATGAAATGAGATGCCTTTGAAACTAACCTATGCAGATTTTCAGCTTCCGAGATCCAAATCCCGAGGATCTAGCTCCAAACAAAATAACCCAAAATGGCGGATAAGCTTTTTGTGGCAAATTGCCATCTTTAGCCAAAGTTTGCAGAAAAATTTATCACCCTGGAACCCTGAAATTTTTGGATCTTAATGTACAATTGACTGTTAATACTCTCATTAATTTTTTGTGAATTTGAACTCATTATATTTTTTATTGCACATGTGTAAACTCGTGAAAAAACGCGGTGGGGAAATTTTCCCCCTGGATTTTAAATTGTCATAAAATTTGAACAAAAATAATTTAAAGCTTCGTGATTATATTTTAAAAACACTTGTTTTTAATGGGTTACAGTTGCAGAGCTTAAATACCATGTTTTCGAAAAGATATTGTCATCCAAAGTGACTATCGAAATCGTTCTAGTGAAAAATAGCCTATTTTCAAGGCGCTGTAGCTGAAGTTTGTTGCCTCGCATCTTCCTTTCGTTTACTTTACACCATTAGAAAGAACACATTTTCTCCTATCAAAATATTTTTTTTTATTTTTTGATGGTGTTCTTTCGAATAAGGGGAAAAAAAAAAGAGCCTGAAAATCGGTCTGTCGTAACGATTTGCCACGTTTAAGGTCAGGTTGTGGAAAATTTTATCACATTGAAAGTCTGAAATTTTAGGAACTTGAAGTACTTTTGGTTGTCAACACGTTCTAGTATTTTTGTGAGTTTAAGTTAATTAACTTTTGTGTAGCACGTCTGCAAAGTCTTGACAAAACGCAGTGGAGAACCTTTTTCCTGGATTTTAGAATGTCATAAATTAAGAATAAAAATAATTTAAAAGCTCGTACTTGGTAATTCTATTGTCAATATTGTTTTGATGGGTAAAAGTTGCAGAGCGTAAATATTGATTTTCTAAAAGATATTGCTATCCAAAGTGGCTATCAAAATCGTTCACATGAAAAAAAGCAAATTTTTTAAGCGCTGTAGCTCAAGTTTGTCCCCTTGCATCTCCTTTTCGTTCATACCATTAGAAAGAACATATTTTTTCCTATAAAAATAAATATTCTTTCCGATGGTGTTTTTTCAGATAAGCATGAAAAAAATCAACTTGAAATACTATTTGTCGTTTACGAGAAAATATCGTTCCACAATGAATAAAAAGTGGTGATTGCCATGGAAAACAGCTTTTGTGATTTTGCAACTGTTAGGAGACAGAAATAGTTTTCTATTTATCTTTTAAAAACCTATTTTTCAAATGAAATATGGTAGAAACAGAAAAACATCTTGTTTTGTCTGATATATCAGTTTGTTTTCAGAACAAGATGTTTTCTGTTTTTATCTCATTTAATTTGAAAAAAAAAAAAAAAAAATTTAAAGGAGAAAAAAAAAAAAAACTATTTTTGACTAATAACAGTTGCAAAATTACTTATACATCGTTTTGATTACCATTTCGATACCATTCTTTATTCAATTTAAAACGAGATTTTCTCGTAAACGACAAATAGTATTTCAAGTTCATTTTTTCATGCTTATCTGAAAAAACACCATCGAAATGAAAATTTATTTTTATAGGAAAAAATATGTTCTTCCTAATGGAATAAACGAAAAGAAGATGCATGGTGACAAACTTGAGCTACAGCGCTTAAAAAAATTAATTCGCTTTTTTTCATGTGAACGATTTTGATAGCCACTTTGGATAGCAATATCTTTAAGAAAATCAATATTTACGCTCTGCAACTTTTACCCATGTATATTGACAATAGAATTACCAAAAACGAGCTTTTGAATTATTTTTGTTCCTAATTTATGACATTCTAAAATCCAGGAAAAAGGTTCTCCACTGCGTTTTGTCAAGACTTAGCAGGCGTGTGCTTACACAAAATTTAATTAACTCAAACTCACAAAAATACTGGAACGTATTGACAACTAAAAGTACTTTAAGTTTCTGAAATTTCAGACTTCCAGCGTGATAAAATTTTCCACAACCTGACCTTAAACGTGACAAATTGTTACGACAGGCAGAATTTCAAGCTCATTTGTTTCCTTATTCGAAAGAACACCCTTGAAGAAAAACTTATTGTGATAGGAAAAAATATGTTCTTTCTAATGGTATAAACGAAAAGAAAATGTGAAGTAACAAACTTGAGCTACAGCTCTTTGAAAATAGTCTATTTTTCACTTGAACAGTTTTGATAGCCACTTTGGGTGACAATATCTTTTCGAAAATAGATATTTAAACTCTGCAACTGTAACCCATTAAAAGCAAGTGTTTTTACAATATAATCACGCAGCACGAACCTTTGAATTATTTTTGTTCAGATTTTATGACAACCTAAAATCCAGAAAAAAATTTCCCCACCGTGCTTTTTCACGAGTTAACACATGTGCTATAAAAAATATAATGAGCTCAAATTCACAAAAATAAATGAGTGTATTAACGGCCAATGGTACTTTAACCTCAAAAAATTTCAGAGTTCCTGGGTGATAAATTTTTCTGCGAACTTTGGCTAAAAATTAATTTGTCACAAAAAGCTCAACCGCCATTTTGGATCATTTTTTGGGAGATTCTAGATCTTCAGGATTAGGATCTCGGAAGCTGAAAATTTGCATAGGTTAGTTTCAAAGGCATCTCAACACCTCTATAAAATTTCATCCAATTCGGAGATGGTCAAGAGGGGACGATTTCAAAAAGTAGGTCAGTTGACGTGGAATGACTCTCAGAAGCATCATTCTGGTTCAAATGTATGGTTAGCTTTTTTGAAAAAAATATTAATTTTTACAAATAGCTCCCATTTTAGTTGCGGAGCGAAAATTCCATCAATATTTTTTGATTTGAATTTTCGTACCAGAACATTTTTTCTTTTAGCGTACGATGTAAGAAGTAAAAGCCAATCATAAAATAAAAAGATCAGAAAAACGTGTCCTGCCGAAATTCAAAAACAGGCTGGACTTTTAATTAATGACACGGTACATGGCACTAGAAAGAAATAAAAGAAAATGTAAAATCAGAGACTATTTTGTCTCGGCTCCAGCCGTTTTACAATAAGTCGAACAAGAGGGATAATACTGGTAAAAATGGGATTGGAAGCGTATATTTTGTAGCGCGATATTGCTTTTAACAAATAAACTGGGACTTGATTTTTTGGTAGCCATTTTCAATGAAATGGCCGTGAGTTGGCGACTGGCGACCGCTAATCTGTAGCAGTTCTATATCATCCTCTTCTTAACATTAACAATAGCTTCAATATTTGGTTCATATAGAGGAACAATAATCCCATTGAAATCTATAACTGCGGGACATTCTAGGCAGCCGAAAAACACAAACAGGGTACTAAATTGGCAGTTATTGCTTAAAATAGACTTTTCTTTTAAAGCTACGCTCAATTCAATGCAAATCTTGACAAAGTATGAAAATTACGATGCCAAAAAACCCAATGGAGTTAAATGATACATCTGAGGCAAGCCTATCATTTAGGGGGGTAAGAACCCCCTTCTTACCCCCCAAATGATTGACTTGCCTCAGACATATCATTTGACGCCATTGTTTTTTTTTTTTTTTTTTGGGCATCGCAATTTTTATGAATTAATGTTTTTACATATCGTCGCCTTACAGTAACACTAAGATATCTAAACCCATTAATAACACTAAGATATCCTACTGTTGCTCTGAGGTAACGATATAAGTGGGCGTGGTTTGTCCAGTTTTCCGATAAAGTTTGCATTGCTTGCTCCCCTATCAGAATTAAGAATATTTTTATCATTTATTTTCATTTTCAAGTTCTGAGCAGTGCAGTAACTATTATACGTAACAATATTATGAAATTATCTTTTTACATAAGTGATTTAAAATTCCGCAATTGAAAACTTATTTTCAGGAATCTCCTTTTATGCACCTTGCGAACACTTATGGATTCGCCAACCACCGACAGGGGCTCTAGATCTCCTCCCCCCCCCTTCCCACTGTAGGCGCCCTCTGCTCTCGGTTCACCACTGCTCTAGGCTCATGTTAAAATTCTGAAAGAGGGCACGTGCCCTTGAATCCCGCTCCCCCGTTTTCATCTGTAACATTTTCTCTTGGTTAATTTTTACTCGATTTTGTGCGTTTCGGAAGAATTAGATAAATGTATCTATTTCTGTATACATTGTATTAAACTACCAGCGATATATTTTCTGGGAAAAAAAAGCTGTGTGAGTCATGAATTGAGTTATAAACAAACCTATTTTTTTCCCTTCGTCTTGCCGCCTGATAACGCCGCTTATTTACAAACCTCATCGTGATTGCCTTATCACTGTCCTCCGCAGAGAAATCCATAATCAAAATTACGTGATCTTTTATCAATGGACCACGTAAAAACGTCTCCGATTCATCTTTTTTTTTTTGTGAAATTTTTGGTTATTTTCATAGCAACTGATAAACTACTTTTTTTCTCAAACCTTGTCAGTGTCGATTTATTTATCAACTAAGTGTTGAGACTCAATTAAATCGTGATGATATCAACTGATGGGAATGATCACGTGGGAAATTCGCTGGACGATAAAAGCAAAAATGTGTCAGATTCTGATTCATTTTCCATTTTATTTTCTTATGAGCTGTGATAAAGAAACAGTAGAAATGCTAAGCGATTGTAAATTTTGTAATTTGTAATTGTGACATCTCGTTACAACGAACCCCCCCCCCCCCCAAAAAAAAAAAAAAAAAACAAGTACCCGTTTCAAGAAAGAAAAGAAATTGTCTCGAGTTCAGTTCCATTATTATAAAAATCCGGTTACAACGAACAAAATTTGCGGCCCTTTGAAGTTCGTTGTAACGGAATTTTTCTCTACAGTGAAATCTCGTCGCAACGAATATCAATACAACGAAACATCCGTTTCAACGAACTAAATTATCTGTCCAAATTTAATTTCCATTACTTTGCTTGAATTTCATTTCAATGAACAAAATGTGCGGTCTTTTGAAGTTCCTTGTAACGGTGAAATCCCGTCGCAACGATTATCAATATACAACGAAACATCCGTTTCAGCGAACTAAATTATCTGTCCAAATTTTATTTCCATCACTTTGCTTGAATTTCATTTCAATGAACAAAACTTGCGGTCCTTTGAATTTCGTTGTAACGGAATTTCACTGTACAATGAAATATCGTTGCAAAGAATATCAATCCCGTTTCAACGAAATCCCGTTTCAACGAAATAAATTTTCATCCAGATTTAATTTCCATCACATGCTCGAGTTGCATTTCAACGAACAAAATTTGTGGTCCTTTGACGTTCGTTGTAACGGAATTTCAGGTATTACTACACAGCATGAAACAAATGAGATGACTACATTTTCGTTTAAAAATGTTGTTCCAGGGATGTAATGATGCAATGGGCATTATTGTCTAATGTCTTTTGTAAAAAAGTGGTAACTTAATTTTTTTTCCAAGTTTTAGAACTGCTATCATAAATTGTTGTTGTTGTTGTCTTGTGCCAGCTACGCTGGCAGTTTGGAGCGCGCTGCATTCCTTTCCCAACTGTACCGTAATTTGGTGAGAAGTCCGACTTCCACAGTACACACATGCCATAAAGACCCGTTTATAGGGTAGGCAACCATTTACAGCACAACAAAAGAAAGTAACATTCAGAAAGTTGAAATGCAACATTCATGCTCGAGCAGCGATTCGAACCCGGGACCTCCCCATCGCAGTCAGACTTCTATGTGACCACTAGACAGGGCGGCTGGCATCATAAATTGTTAAAAATCAAAAGTACAAAGATAAATGCAGACAAGTTTATTTTAAAGCCCCAGACAAATGATAATTCACTGAACAAATACAGTCGAATATTCTTTCAACCAGAGGCGGATCTAGAGGGTGGCCATGGGGGCCATGACCCCTCACAAAACCTTGTAGTTGTAGGATTTATTTTTTTAAAGAAACAAAAAGAAAGAAAATATTATGAGAAGATAACAAAATTTAACACTTTACTTTGAAAGAAGTTTAGGTCTTAGGGTTGGAAGAGAAATTATGTCCATCTCTTCTCGAAACAAAACTATTTTTTTCCAAAATTTTGCTCCATCGTTTACATAATTTCTTGATTCCAACTTTAGACACTCGGGCGATCTCTAAACACTGCTGTCATCAGACTACACCTATTTGCGAGACAAATGAGAGCCTAAATTTGTGTTTCTATGGCTTTAATTTCGAATTTTTTTCTGGGGGGGGGGGGGGAGTGACCCCTCCTCTACAAATGCCACGAAAGGAAACCAAAATTGCATTTTAGGATTTCAATTTAGAAAACTTTTCAACGAAGATTAGCTTATAGCCAGCCCTTATCCCTTAAATTGCCTAAAAGCGGCTTAAATGGCTTACAGTTGGATTTTGCAGCTTGAATGGAAAAATATTTCCAGGAAGGGGAGATTTCAAGCACCCTCACTCTCCCTTTAATGTCAGCAAACATTGCCTAAACGTGCATTTTTTGGCTCGACAGCAGAAGAGCACCCCACCAACTGTCGTATTTTCTCAACATTTTACGGTAGAATATTTCGGTTCCTTAGCTTCATTTTCAAAAAATGTTTGGGGTCAGCACCCGAACCTTGGTTGCATCATCAAAAATAGTCTGAATGCTTTTTTAGGACACTAATTTTCAAAAATTACTCGGAAATTTCAATTTCGGAACATGTTTGAGGGAGCTTTCTAAACCCACCTTCCGCACCAAACGTCTCTAAAGATAGCGTAAATGTGAGTTTTTAAAACTTCATTTTAATAAAACATCTGGCGAGTTTGTTCAAAAATTTCGGATGACCCCCCCCCCCCCCCCCCCCCAAATGATCGGCTAGATCCGCCACTGTTTTCAACGAAGTTCAAGGGACCAACGAAATCACTTCGCTGTAACGAAATTTCGTTGTAGGGCTATTCCACGAAAAAGCCAGCTCTTTGTCCCGCACGTGACGCTTTATATATTTCATTAAAAATAATACTTTAAAATATCAATGAAAAATTTTTTTTTTGCGGAACTCCAAATTTTGCCGAAGGATGATAATTTTACCGAATCGTCGGACAAAATATGCCGAATAAGAAATTTTTTTGGAAGGTCACAGCTGCCTTTCACACACTGTAGAAAAACTGATTTGGGTAGTTCGTGCAATGAATGAACGATTCGCAACAAAATAAATAAACAAATGAAATCTTTAAAATATTTCAAAAGTTTCTTTCTGAAAAAAAAAAAAAAAAAAAAATAGTAATTATAATTTCCATTTATATAACTTCAAAAAAGAAAGAAAATTGAACCGGGAAAGAAAAATAATTTTTAAAAGAAAACAATTTTGAAAAAGTGAAGAAAATAAAAGGTAAACCAAGGAAAGTGGTTAAAACAAAAAATAGAATAGTACAAAATAAAAGGAGTGTAAAATAAACAGAGTCAGGGACGCCCCGATGAGAGGCCACGGGGGGTCATTGTGACTGTGACCTTCCAAAAATTTCCTTTTTTGGCAAGTTTTGTGATACGGTTCGGCAAAATTATCAACGTTCTCGCACTATTTCTGTTTTTTGTTTCGTTGAAACTCTATATAAGAACTTTATGGACCATTGGAAAATGGGTAAGGGTAATTTCCAGATTTGGCTCGGAAAATCCGACCCTAATTCGCTATGAACCCCCCTCTCCCCCTCCCGAGTTGGGCACCCCTGGTACATTTACAGGTCAGACTTACCCTATACCTTCAATTAGTTCCTGTACTGAAAGTTTACAAATTTCCAGTTGGGTTCAGGGGCGCACCGAGCTCAAAATTTCGGAAGCGGAAATTCTCAACTTGACGAATGGAACTACGGGTATGCGCACATAAGTGCATTTTACAAAAAAAGTATACAGGCGTCCCTCGTATAACACGGTACTTCTACAACAAGGTTTCGATATTACACGGTACCAAATTTGCGATTATTATAACACGGTTTCGATATTACACGCTACAAAACTTGATTTTAAATACTACTCGGTTTTGATGCAACACGAATTTTAAAAGAAGGAATTTCGTTTTTGTTCAATACACTGTTAAAAAATGTATGATTAGCACTGTAATAAGTTTTTACTTTGTTTTTATGAAACTTTTACGAAAAATTGTCTGTCTTCGACTCTTTCCCCTTATAACACTAACTTTTAAATATATACACTTTATTTTTCTTATCAGTCTTCTAAAAGCAAGAAGATGAATATTATTTTGTTTCTAATGCATTGCAAGAAAAGAACATTAGGATTAAACATAAGATAAATTTGGCAAGTGATAAATAAAAAATGTAGTCGAAACAAAATATGAAATAAAATAAATAGAATAATGCTATTTATTTTATTTTATATTTCGTTTTGTTGCTCTCAGACGAACTTCATTGCTATATTCAGTAAATTACCGCCCATTAGCCGGGGCTAAAACAGAAATACGTGAAATACACCGCCAGCTGAGTCATTTCCAGTCGAGGACTGCAGTTTCGTGCTTATTAGCACTCATCAGCCCGGCATAGGAAAATGACTGAGCTGGAGATGGAAAACCTCTTAAGGAAGCCAAGAGTGCGAAACAAACTGGTAGCTAATATAGAATTAGCAGACCAGACGAGTGACCGAAGCAATGGTTCGGTTCAACTCGAAGATTGAACGCGAGGCAAGGTATATTCAGTAAATTACGGCCCATTAGCCTGGGCTAAAGCAGAAATACGTGAAATACACCGCCAGCTCAGTCATTTCCAGCCGAGGACAGCAGTTTCGTGCTTATAGTAAAGCTCAGATTTTTTTTCTTTGAGAGTGCGTTTTGTTCTTAGTAAAGAGAGTTGATAAAGTTTTTTCTTATCGTGCATAACAGTTTTAATTTGAGGTATGTAAAATAATTAAGTTTTATTGTTTATAACAACTCTTATTTTTAAATGAGTGGGTCTTTGTATGTTCTGGTAGCCAGTTTTCGTTTGTATATTCTATTGAGCCAAAATTTCAGCAATTATAAAATTTGCACCTTATGACTTGGTTTCCATGTAACACGGTACATTCCTTGATTTACATTATTTCAAGGTCTCGTATAACAGGTAACACGGTTTCGATATAACACGGAATATGGTTTCGATACAACACGGTACACATTGACATGATTTATGATATGTACATAATTAGGTTAAAAAATAAGTAAAAAATGTATTTATAAAAAAGTCTCGTATAACACGGTTTCGATATTACACGGAACGAATTAACCTTGTTATACGAGGGATACACGTGTATTCGGGCATTGAATTAAAAAAATTCGATTTGCAATTTATCAACTATCTCCAAATTTGCCGAACCGTTGGACAAAATTTTTCGAATGAAGAACACTTTTAGGAGGTCACAGTGATCTCCATCGGGGCGTCTTTGGTTGGATCCAACTTCTAATTAGCAATTGTAGGGCCTCTGAATGCAGCTGTTTTGATGATTGAAAGATTGATCTGATTAATCTTCCTTTTTAAAATTCTATACTGCAAAATAATATCATAAGCTGCATACTGAATTTGAGAAAATAATAAAAATTAAGTGGCTGTGGAAAAGTTAATATAATCAGAGAGAAGGATATGAAAATTTTTTAGTTGAATCATCACAATAACAATAAAATTATTTTCTAAATATAATCACTTCATTCTATTCATCAGTATCAGTTATCGAATACACAAGAAACGAACATATAACAGAGAAGCAAATTTTGCTAAAACAACATTTTAAATTAAGTATGGTGTTCTAGTTAACGCGTCATCTAATGGTTATCAAATTTGTTGGAAAGCGCACCGTTTAATTTCAAGTTTTGGAAGCCGAAACAAATGCAATAAGGATGTGCATTTGAGGTTTTTAATATTATGTTTTTGCTTGTTCTTTAAATCTTTAATTATAAATAATCATTCTTTATTATTATTATTTTTTGCCGTTGACTGAGTTGAGATAATCGTTGAATTATTTACTATTTTAAAATAAAAATTTATTTGCATGCCAGAAAATTATGATAAAGAATAGAAAGTTTGCAAAACTTTCTCTTCGCAATTAGTTTTGACAACATATTTGAAAACCGCAAAACAGTGATATTTTTCCTCTTCCGAATATACTTTTTTTTCTCTTCTATTGAAAATTAAAACCGGCATTCTGCGCGAATATCGAACAACGCAATAACTGCGTATTAAACTTGACTTTTTCTGTTTCAAACATCTCCGAATTAGAAATCGTCTGGCAGAATCTCAAATTGTTTTTCTGGACCTTTCTTCTTGTCTCGCCTAAACTACAACCCTCAGCTGACGATAGTAGATCGTGTTTGCATTCCAACCAACCAGAGCTGCCGTGAAAGAACCAGCGCGGAAGAAACTGTTTCCCGCGCCAACGCTGACAGCTGATTAGCAGCTGTGTGAGTTGTACTACGAGTAGAAAAATAGTCCCTTCGTCTGCGGCATATCTTGCAAAAAGTTCAAAGAAAAACGAGATGTATGTCCACTTAAACAATTTACAGTAGCATTTGAAAGATTTTACAAGACTTATGACACTTGGGGTTGACAAATGTTTTAGCACGTGCGCGGAGGAACATACAACGGCCGTCGGTGAACGTTTCCCGCGCAAAAGACGACAAGCGGTGAATCAAGGTGTGAGCGAGGCGTTCTGCGGCTTCGGTCCTAGACTTGCGTTCGAAAAAAAAAAAAAAAAACATTTGCCTGGGATTCGGTTAACCATCGCCGATAACATATTTGATGTGCGATGGCGTTTTATCATCGTAATGGTGAAAGAAAGCGTGTTCCACATGATTTTCGACGACAAGAAGAAGAAGTTGTCGGTAGTTTATGTAGGTAAGTATTAATTGCCAAATTGCTTTCTCCTCATAGTAGTATTTGTAGTAGCCGGCATACATCAGCTGGGCGGCATGTTTTCATTATGATACTCGTTTGCCGATTTTATTGTTTTTAAATGCATTCAGGAAACTGTTTAATTACGATCGTATCATTAGAAATCTCGTGTTGTTTTGTGATGTATCAAACATTCGATTTCTGAAAAGATCAGAATGGTTATTTTTGGGCGGAAGTACGTTGGGAGGTGTGTCCGTTCGTAGTATTCAGCGTTCTATCGTAGTAGCGCGGCGCATTTAAATGGGTGTGATCTGCACTTGGGTGCTGCAGGACTTAGGTCCGTTATGCTGATTAATATGCATCCATTATTATTTATAACAAATTATATTTTTTATTTTGGTTTTATCGAAAAAACAATGTACATTATTTTGGTTTCTTTTAAATGTTTAGTTCACTTGCCTGTTTTGGGGAAATGTTTCTCATTCCTTCTCTATTTTTTTTTTCAAATTAAATTTACTATTCATTGTTTATTATTTGATCTCTAAATATTTTTTTCTCTGCACGATATGTGTTTACATAAAAGTACATTTGATACTGTAAATTAATCTCTTAATTTCAGATTTTAAATTTTATTAGGTTTATTTGTTTGAAAAAGTGAGTGAGTAAAAAGAAGCGAGACTCTCAATATGAAGACATACTTTTTTAATTTTTACTTATCCAAAAATGGATCATCTCGAAAGTTTTTCTTTCTATCCCCAAAACGCTTATAATTTACATGTAATAAAATACTTCAGTGATAACTTCAGTTTCAAATGAATTAATTTTAATTTTTGAAATTATTTAATTAATTTA
This sequence comes from Uloborus diversus, assembly GCF_026930045.1. Taxonomy (NCBI): domain Eukaryota; kingdom Metazoa; phylum Arthropoda; class Arachnida; order Araneae; family Uloboridae; genus Uloborus; species Uloborus diversus. Next base: position 74,564,868 of record NC_072740.1, read on the forward strand.
TTTTTTGAAATTATAGAGTATTACTGCTTTCAATTTACAAGTGTCAAAGAAAAAAAGCTTTGATTTGACAGTCTAGATTTCTATATTTAAATTTGTGTTCTAATAAATGAAGTTATTTGGATTCACATGTACATAAATAAAAGAAGTTGCCTTTTTAAATTTTTAAAAACTTATAGAAATGTTCTAAAAAATCCATATATTTTTTTCAAATTATTATTTAGTTAACTTTATTGTTTGTATTTATTATACTCCTCATAGCTAGCATAAAACTGAAGCACAATTATTTTATAGAGAAGAATTATTTAAATTTACAACCTTTTTTATTTGTTACTCTAAAGTATTTTCAATTCTCCTTCGTAAAATTTTGATTGTATATTTTATTTCTTTAAACTTAAAGCTACTTACTTAACCTGTTTAGAATTAAACTGTGGTCACAGAAAAGATAGACCAAAAGTAAACAAACATGTTGCCCGAAGGTTTGTCACGTTTGGGGCTTTTTTCTGATTAAAAAAAAATAAAATGAACCAGTAATATTCTGATTCGCTGTCTGCTTGGCCCCAATTTGAAAGGGGAGGGGCGAGAAGGGACGCTTGTTGGTCCAAGCCTGAGGGAGGCCCAAATTTTTTGAAATGTGGGGGGAAATATATGAAGGGGGAAACAATATGACACAAAGGCCTGTAAAAGTATTTGTGACGGGCCTCTGTGCCCGCCCCTGCCCATTTGTTCTGAAGTCGAACATGTGATTGACGTTGTCAAATGACAAATTTCTTCGTTTATATCTAGTTTGTCTTTCGCGTAAACGCAGTATAGGGTTGTGCATGCTGTGTGTCACATAATTCTTGACATAATATAGCTGGCTGTGCACATTTCAAAAGAATAATCTTAGATTTTGAAAGAGAGAGCACCTGAATATCTTCTGTGATTTCCAAAACTCGGTGGTCATATGTCGTTTGCTGAAGAGCCAAAATGATAAATTATTTTACAGTAAAAAACCAACAACTTGAATAGAGTTGCACCCTAACCTTAATCATCTGTAAATATGACCACCTTTTCCAAGTTTTTGTTTTGGATCAGAGGTTTAGCAGGGGGAAGGGGGGTAAACCTCCCCTCTTAGTCTTTGGTTTTCACATATGCAGGCAAACCTTCTTAATGTATGATCACTTATCGTGAAATATTTCTTCGCATGAAACACTTTGGTTCTGTGAGTTATTAGCAGTGGTGTCAATTTTTCTCAGTCGCAGCAAAAACTTGAAGCTTTCAGCCCTTGCCTATGATGGTTCAAGTTTGTATTTAGAACTCATGAAAAAAAAAACGTAGGGTGAATTTTCCAACCTGGGAAATCGCCTCAGTTTGCTCGCCCCTAAATCCGCCTCTGGCTCACATTGACTTAATAGTTTAACAAATAAGATTAAATATGGTTTACATGAACTAATTAACTTTGCCTAGTGAATTTCACATTAGCAAGGATTTAATTTAGTTATTTAATACTATTAAGAAGTGTTTGTTTTACGAGAACCAATTTACATAAAACTGAATAAGCCTGATTGTAAAATTATTTAAATTCTTTGTAAGAAAATTAATTTCATTTGTGAAAGCAATTCTCTAAACTCTTTTAATGCTGATAACCTGAGAAATAATTGAAAAAACAATACTGAAGTAAGAAATTCTGCCAATTTTGTAAACTGGAATTTCCAATGTAAAATAAAATAAAACTTATTTAGTTGGGCCCATTTTTACTATTAATATAAAATAAATTAACTATAAAGGTAAATTTTGCAAAAAGTTTTTCAAAATAAATGGTTTGACTGGAAATACTAAGTAAATTCTACTTCGGTACTGTTGTCGATTATTATCTTTTGCCAAAGTTTAATTGGGTTAGTTCTTTTTTTCTAATGAAAAATATCATTTTAATTTCAAGAATTTTACCAATGGTAGCAGTTACAGAAAAGATAAATCTGAAAGTAATTGGACAGTTTGATTTTGTTTTTCTATTAATGTAAAAAAAAAATTAAAAAAAAAAAAATCAGTTGCATTTTAAGATAAAGTTGCATTCTGTTTTTGTTATTTTTGAAATTGGTGCAGTTGTGCCCTTTTTTTCTTAAATCATAACTCTGAATCCCATCTAGTGTTTTTTCCCTTGGTATTTTGAAATACTTCTTTGATTTCATATTCAATTTATGCATGGATTTTATTTTCCTGCGATTAGCATTTACACTTAATTTCTGACAAAAATGTAGGAGCCCTATAGTTTTCAGATCTCCATTTTCATACATAGTCTGAATTCTGGTCAAATATGTCAAACTTCACCTAAATTTGAAAAGTGCAGGGAGCCGAGCTTCCACGAAAATTAAGTTAGCATACATCATTATCGAATATATTTTGAATATAAATCATCTGTGTAAATATGCATGTTTTTCAAGCCATGGAGAAAAATGTTACATTTAATATTTTAATTTTCAAAACCACGAGTTCAATGTGGAAAAAATCCTCATGGGGAAAAAAATGAACTCATAATTAAATGACCATTTAATACAAAAACTGGATAAAAAGTACTGTCGTAAGAACAATTGCAGTTAGGATTCATATGATAATTGCATATTTATTTCTCCGAAAAGTCATATGAAAATTAATTTGCTGTGACTCCAAGATGGGAGAATTAATTTTCAATGGATGCGTTTGATGAGCGAAACCACAACCACGAATACCGGCCGGATTGTTTTAACGGTTTTCTAAACCTTCATTGCAAAGTCAGCTAAAGTTTTTTCTGAAAAAAAAACCTTGTTGAATTTTTATGTTTTTTTGAATGAATGTAGTTTTATGATGCAAGAAGATAATAATGTGTGAAATAATTCAAATTGTATGTCCTCCCACGTGCCCAAACGATTCACACCGCAAATTGCGCTGGTTTCGCTTCCTCTTCTTTTAGCTGCGCAGACGATTCAGCAGTGTGTCATGGCGCCGGCGAAGTTGGCTGAGAGCCAAAAATATGGTCACCGCAGGCAGTCTGAATAATGCTCACGAAGAATGAGGAGAAATAGGGTTGTTGGAAAATGGATTCTCCTCGCCGAATGATGGCGATGTTCGCGTAGCGTCTTGAAATGCTTGTTTCCGACATTTTGTTTCAATTTTAAAATTATTTCAATAGGGCTGCATATTTGTGCTGACAATCGAAGCGATGCAAAAAAAGAATATTGTTAATTTACAAAAAGTAAAATTTTGTCTTAGACATTTGAAAAGAGTTGACCGTTACAAGGCACGTGTTTCAAGTCTGCGTAAGCGTAAGCTATCATTGTATGAATTACAATGTTTGTACATTGCAATTACAATCGTAGAGGTTTTGCCCTTTCAGTTATGGTATTCAATTCATTTAAGAAATTATACGCGAAAAATGTTTTCTGATTTTTTTATTTTTTTTAGTGAACATAGAGACGAAAAGTAAAATAGTGGGAATGATTCAGGAGCATTACGTTTGGTTTTGGATAAACACGCCTAATCTGCCGTGGGAATTGTAAAGCACAGTATTTACACATTTTTCATTTCAGTTTGCTTTATTTTCAATGTCTGCCGAAAATCAAGCGCGAAAAAAACTTCAAATTCCAACGTTTCCCAATCGTTAGTAAGGAATCGAAAACTTCTTTCTGGCAGATATTGCGCTTTACCTTCCCACGGCAGTATTACACTAAATAAATTTCTCCATGATTTTTTGTTTTAAGAGACTTATTTCATCTTTTATTTTTCATTTGGTGAGCTATAGCTTTTTATCTATAAACATTAGTCGCACAAAGGTTTAACTTTATTGAAAATCGCGTTAATTAAATGAATTACAATACTAATGTACATTAAGTTTGTAATCAATCAAAGCGATACAAATTAAGTTCAACAATATAAAAAGATACAAAACAATGCAAATTTAAGGGGTTACAGTACCTCAAAAATGACCCAAAAAATTTTATTGCTTATTTCGAAACTAAACACTAGTCCAAACACCGGGGAAAAGTTTCATTGCTTTAGTTCAAATATTGAAAAAGTTATGAGTGGTTTTAGGTCATGCTCGCTATGTGTTCTTATGCAAAAAGAAAACTTTAACTTGATTTTCTCGATGATCGTTTTTTTGTGTTTTCGTGTCATAAGAATACCTAAGGATTTTTTTTTTCTATTAAAGATATCAGCTTTGAAGTAATACTTTTTGCAATCAGGATAATAAATTTAACAAAACTGTGCATTGGATAAGCATTTTATAAATTACTCAAATGTTTAGAGCATGTTATACCTTTAAAAACCAAATTTTTTTTGAAAAAAATTACGATTTTTTGCGTAATTGATCACAGAAAATTTTCGAGTAAATACAAAAGCAAAAAAAATGCAGATTTTTAGAGTTGATGATTGTGATCGTTTAGCAAAAAGCGTTTTTTATATTAGTTTAAAAACAAAAATGCCTTAGGGAATTTTAAAAAATGAAATTTTCCCAAATGTTTTGAATTTTTGAAAAAAGTAAGCAATATTTTAAAATTTTAAAAATAAATTATTGATTACAAAGTAAGTAAGCATGTTATGGTTTCAACGAAAAATATAATTTACTTAAATTGAAAAAAATAAAAGTTATGCCAAGTTAACTGCTTGTACTCTTGTATTGATCACATGTGGGGGGAGGGGGAAGCTCACATCAGTGTTCAGAGAGGGGGGGGGGGGCGAAGACTTTAAAAGTTGAAAAACCCTGGTCTAAGCCAATGTTTTCCTATCTTTTTTTTTTTTTTGATCATAGCCGACGCCCCCTGGTGATTTAATTCGTATTACTCAGAACAGGCTACTTTTTAACGGGACTTTAAAACAACAAGCGATAATTGAAAAATAGGAGGAAGGAACTTCTTGAAATTTCGAACAACTCAATCTGGGATTGCTGTCTGAAAAGATCAACACCCCCTGATGAGACGTGCACCCCCACGTTGGGAAGCACTGCCTGACAGTCGCTTGGGGTCGGGTAAGTGTCCAGTGAAGTGTTGTGCGAATAACATGTCGTAGCAGGGGGTTGTGTGGGTATTTATGCATTTACTACATTATTATTAAGTCTTTATTAGGAGTTAAGACTATAAAACGATAGAAATATTTTTAAATTTTTTAAAAAACTTTTCTTCTTGAAGAATTCACCATTCACCCTAACGTAAGTAAATGCACTTTCTGGATTAACGATTGCGAAAGTTCAAATGATATAAAATTTAATTTTACACTTTCGATAAATGTCATTCTAAGAGTGAATATTAAAAATAGCAAATTTACTTCATGAAAATTTAGTTGTTTACAATTCTAAATATGAGATCGATACTTTAATTAGTCGCGTGATAACGTATGACAAAGAGAAATTATTTAAGAAGAGCACCACATGTGAGTGGGACGTCCCAGAAACGAAAACTATACTTAAGTGGGAGGTTTGCGTTCGAAGAAGGGGAGGGGAGATTCTAGAAGTATTAAGTGGTGTAATCGTGTTTTCTGTTTCACGTTGGTGTAAATTGATCGACTGAATGTGCGATATGAATTGAAAATTTTCGCAGGTCAATTTGCTGAGGCATTCAAATTCTCGTAAAATAATAATTTCGGGACTCGACTCTTTACGAGACTAGTTTTTCGTCCTAGGAAGCGACTAATATATCACTAAAAAGAGCTCTTAAATCTTTAAACGTACCCCAATTAAAATCCGTCAAATTCTCTTAATTAATGGATAAAAGTAATGTTACGAAGTGACCCGATCTGTTGTACAAACGCAGAATATAGGTTAAGCGTAGGCGTAATTAGACCCTTGATGCTTCCTAATGGATTCTTCAGTGGCCTTTTAACCCGCTCCCATTCATTGAGAATACCGCCTTATTATGTAAAACTTAACTCACTTCATTGTTTGTTTTTCCAGTTTGTGGTATCGTATGAGTCGATTTTTTAGTAGCAAAACTTTCTTCATTTAAGTAGTTTTGAATAGTTCACTTGTGTTCCTTGCCTTTTACAACATAAAAAGTGCACATGTACTTGCGTTGTAAATACTTTGTAAATTCCGAACTTAAACATTACAGAGATCGTTACCACCGTGTCATTCGAAAATATATTACTACTCTTTGAGATTTTTCTCTACGGCTTTTAACTAAGCTATTCGCTATTGTGAAGCCCAGACCCGTGGTTTTAGCTTTTGTTCTTCAGGAAAGTTGAGACATAGGACAGATCCAGGGGTGCCCGAATGGGAGGTCGTTGTGACCTCCCAAAAATTTCTTTATTCGGAAAGTTATGTCTGATTCGGCAAAATTTAAGTTCTATTCGGCATAAAATAAATGTGTTTTGATGTTTACAAAAAATCTCCTTTTCAACACACAAAATACAGTAAACTCCCGATTATCCGCGGAATTGGGTGGCACAAGTGCCGCGGATAATAAAAATCGCGGATAACCGCAAAAAGACTAAAATGGGGGACAAATCAGGTAAAAATTGTCCTATCTCAAATTCTTAACTGTATTGATGCATAACACTTTCTGCAAACAGTGAAAATATATATATCGAGTACAGTACAAATGTTTTGTATTTTTGCACAACCGAACTTAACATCAATAACAAACAAGTGTATGTACGATGAAGAACGCACAAAAATAATAATAATAATAATAATAAAATTAAATCAAATCAATCAATCAAGCAAAAACAACTGAGTGTAAATTTACAATTTTTCAAAAAAAAAAAAAACAGCCACTGGTATTCGCTTTTTACTGCGAAAATACATGTTCGTGATTGTTGATTGATTCGCGGATAATCCGCCCCGCGGATAAACCGCTCGCGGATAATCGGGAGTCTACTGTACGTGAGCTTATTATGGATGAAAATACAATCCAAAAACATATGTATGCAATTTTGTGCTTTTATTATTATTTTTTTTTTTTTTGCAAAAGCCGTATTTGTATCAGTTTAAAATGAGAAATTGCCGTTTTTTATAAAGTTGTGCCTCCTGACACAAATGCAACCTTTTCAGAATTGTTTTTAAAAAATATTTCCCATTCACAAATGACCATAAAAACATTGTATTAGGTAAGATATGTGACAAAGAATCACTTGGTGATTAACTCAATTTTGATAAAAAGTGCAGATACGACTTTTGTGCTTAGCACGGTAGAATACCTAAGCAAGCATAAAACGAAATTTTGGAATCACCGCAAACAAGGACTGACTGCCTACTACAAATAAAAGTATTTGGTCTAATTACTATCAAAAATGGCAAAGCAAATCCTAGAAAGATGCCAATCGTAGTCTGACAATTATTCACACATATTAAGTTTCAGTTATTTATTGCTGGATATTTTTGCAAAGAAGGACCTTTTATTTTCTGAAAATGCCGGACATATCCTCCAATTGGGTTCCACCTGGTAATTTTAAGCAGAGAGTAATGCTTATTGATGCACGCTGCGTAAAATTGTTCATTGCGAGATGATAATTGAATTGAATGGGAAATGTAATGTCGAATGGTGCAGTTGAAGTTGCAATCCATTTCCGGTATTAGTGTAGCGGACGATTTATCAATTGCTATCTAGGTACTCAACAGATGGCTCCACTGAATCTGTAAGAAAAAGTTGATTTCAGTGACGCCATCTGTTGAGTGACAGGATAACTTTTGTGGTAGATCGCATGTTACACAAATACCGAGTTTCCTTTTCTGTCTACAACTTTTGATCATAAAAAAATTCTTTTTCAGGTTAGGCAGCCGGCCTGTCTCTCCAAAGAGCTTGTTAGAACAAGAAAAAAGAATACGACGCGAAATAGCCAACAGCAATGAAAGGCGACGGATGCAAAGCATTAATGCGGGTTTCCAGTCACTGCGGACCCTATTACCTCACAGAGAGGGCGAGAAGCTTAGTAAGGTTAGTGAATGATCTTTTTCTTCATTACTTGAACGTTTTCATCAAGAATGTATCGCTTTTCTGGTACGAGTGAAATGGGAAGAGAAATTTTAAACATTATTCTTTGTGCATTGTCGACTTGATATTTCACGAACTAATAATATGAAGAGTTAAGTAATAGTGATCAAAAAAATAATAATTTGAATTTTGACATCATGAATTCATATTATATTTTTCGCAGTCACGAGTTTGTGTGTATATATAGGCGTTTTTGGCTGTGTGCAGGCGTGCGTGTCTGAGTATGTGTGTGTATGTACTCGTTTGTCTGTGTGTAGGCGTGCGTATGTGTTGTGTGTGTAGGCGTGCGTGTGTGTGTTTTGTGTGTAGGCGTGCGTGTGTGTGTTTTGTGTGTAGGAGTGCGTGTGTGTTTTGTGTGTAGGAGTGCGTGTGTGTTTTGTGTGTAGGAGTGCGTGTGTGTTTTGTGTGTAGGAGGAGTGCGTGTGGTGTTTTGTGTGTAGGAGTGCGTGTGTGTTTTGTGTGTAGAAGTGCGTGTGTGTTTTGTGTGTAGGAGTGCGTGTGTGTTTTGTGTGTAGGAGTGCGTGTGTGTGTGTGTGTAGGCGGCGTGTGTGTTATGTGTAGGCGTGCGATGTTAAGCTTACTCAATGAAAAGTTATTAATGATGAATTTCTCGCCAATATGCGTTGTTAATTTGCTCGTCCATGTTATGGTATAATTTGCTTGGTATTGGTGCAGAGGAAGTAAATCCACCAATGATTGTAAAAATAAAATCAAAGAACATCAAAATGGTAGAGTGAGAACAATAAGCAACTCGTGATTGCTTATTAAAATAGCGTAATAAAATATCTGTAATGTTCAGACGAGGCTGAACACATCCAAAAGAAAAATTTATAGTGGTGGATTATCAAATTCTTCGAAATATATTTGTTCGGAATATCTAGCATTTGTTTATATGGAAGAAATACTATTGTATTCCTCTGATAGTCAGGTGTCGGGATATTCAACGTTGTATTACAACAGCGATTATTTTTAACTGTAATTTAGTTACACTCTTGCAGTTCACGACAGTAAGAAAACGGGTTTTTGAAACAGTTTACAGCGCTTTTGATATTTATTCGAAATTCCACTAAAGTTTTAAAAAATTGTTTCATTTACGATATCTATATATAAATGGAAAGTTTTTTAAATTCTGATACTACGGGCGTGACTTATAGCAGTTAGTTACAGACGAAAGACATGCTCTTCAGTTGACGAAGTTGGCGAGGCATTAATTTTGGCCGAGTGCCAGCGAAGTTGCATTTCGGCTGATGGAAAATGTCCGTTTGAGAGGTTTGAAATTTAGACGATTACAATTTCTCAGCTGATGTTGAAGAGCATTTTTCTCTACTTAGTAATTTCGGTTTATTTTGTTCGGGTCGCGAGCATTCTTTCAGCATTCAGCAATGTCTTATTTTGTTTATTTATTATTTTTATGATTTATTTTTAACTGCTGTGCTATTCAAATTGTATGGTTAGTTTTATTTTAAAGCAAGTTTTAATGAACTTTATTTGTTCAGTTTCTTAGCGGCGCTCTTTGTCGAATAATTGGGAGAGTAATTTGCAGAGGTAGTAAATTACATGTCTCAAAGGCTGTTGAACTTCTTCAATTATTGCTATCTTACGTTTAGACATTTCCCATTGAATTTTCGCCATAACTTTCGCCCCCCCCCCCTACTCCCCCGCCATCTCTTACCACATATCTTGAAATCAAAGGTTTTTTTCTTTCATACAGTTTTAAAATTTATATTTTTTTTCTTTGAGGCTAAATTTCAAGTTTTATCCTCGCAATCTCAAAAGGTGTCTGAAGATTTGATTTGTGTTCACCAAATAGGGATGGAAGCATGAAACGTTCTCAACAGAACCTATTTTACTATTAAGCTTATGAGGGCCATCGTAGGCTCCCAAAATTAGTCCATGAAAAAATTATAACAATACGGTTTTAATTTGTTTATTTTGATATTTAAAGTTGGGAGCAATGTATTATGTCGACAATAGCGGATTTTAGGGGGGCACAGGGGGCACGTGCCCCCCCAAAGGATTAATTAATTTCACTATTTTATTTATTACTTTTTAACTGACCTTTCATTTGCTTTTTTTTACGTAGCTAATTAAAAAGAACACAAAACACACACACAGTATATTTTGAACAAAAGCATTTTTGTTTTCTAAAGAAGTATTACTGGAATCAGAGGCCCAGAGTTGCAGTATACATTTAACTCATAGGCTTCAAATTCAAGAGACCGCATTATCGCGATTCGTCCATTAGTTCTTTGATGGAATCAATAATTAAAATTTATTTTAAATGTGTAGGCGCACCTAAAAGAGTCATTTTGATCTAGGAACCTATTTGCGAAATAAAAGATTTCTTTTTCAGCTGATAAAAGATGCAAAATGAAAGAAATCATGTGGTAGTTTCTTAGAAAAACCATGATTTTTAATAGAAACGGCATGTAGTATCAATATGTTATCTCAACTGTATCATGACTTTAAGAACAAATCAGCAATTGTTTTGAAATTCACACAGAAATAGTTTCTGAATTCTTCAATGAAACTTATATATGTTATGAAGTTATGATTATTGAATTAATTTTAAAATACTCAAGAGAGGTATGGGTTTATTTATGAACCTTGCCTTCGTGTTATAATCATTATGACAATGATCCTAGGTAAAGCCGCTCATTGTCTAGCATCTTGGTGACATTATATTGGGTTTAGTATTTAAATGGCTTGAAACGTTAAAGATGTATTCCGTCCACATTCAAAGTATATTAGTCAGGGGTCTGTCCAGGATTTTTCACAGGGTCCGTTTTTTGTGAAAAATCAAATAATTTTGTGAAAAATGAATTAATTTTGTGAAAAATCAAAAAATTTCGCAAAAAAAAAAAAAAAAAAATTGTTAAAACGAAATTTTAGAATTTAGAGATGGCACAAACTGCATCAATTAAACTTAAAGTTGAGTGTTTTCTTCTTCTATGACGATAAAATCATTCTGGATTTTTTTTCTGATATTTGGCGGGGGGGGGGGGGGCATCGCTCTTTCAAGTATCAATATTTATCTACCATTCTGCATTATGTTAAATTATACTAGATATATTTCTGTACAGTATTTAAAATAATTGTAACAAAAATATAAATAAATAAAACAAAATTCAGAATAGGGTTCAGCATTCAACTTTTTGACCCAAGACACTCTTAAAAAGCACGAAATTTCGTTTCTAACTTATAAATTCCTTGATTTTAACAAAAATAAGAAGATATTTCAATTGTTTACCTCTTAACAAAGCGTAACAATCATCAAAAATTCGAAAAATCGGATTCCCATAGCGGATGCAAAGAGATCGCAATTCTCAAAGTGAAGGCATCAAAAGTATAAAAACGGCTTGTAAAAGAAATATTTTTGATAAAATTATTTTAAAATTGCATTTTAGAGTCCAATGATAACATATCATTAATATCTGTGAACACAGTTGACCCCCCCCCCCCAAAAAAAAAAATAATAATAAAATAAAATAAACCATCTATTCAGCATTTTAATTTTTGACTCATAACAGAAAATGGAATTTTGCTTTAAAAACTTGAAATGAGAGTTCTAACAGAAATAAAAAAGAGACTTTTCATTTATTTGAATCCTAATAAAGCGAAGTTAGCTTGAAAAAAGAACAAAATATGATTCTCATATCGGATGTTAAAAGATTGCATTTTTCAAAATGTAGACCTCTAAAGAAAAAAAAACGGTAATTAAAAGAGTTTACTTAAAGTTAATAATCCTTGTTAGCATCGAAAAATCAAAACCCATATAATTTTCTCCCAAAATAACAATTGAACATCGCACCCGCACCGTAAAAACGCAAATATTGACAAGCCCGCTAAGTGGTGATAGTTTTGAAGTTAGTAACCCTATCTGAAGCGATCATATTTTTTCCTCACCCTTACTATCCCTTTGCAGTTCTAAGTTCATTTTGCAGATATATATTATTATTGTTTATTAAATCATGAGCGGAGAAAAGTGCTTACCAATGCCTTTTCAGAAACGTTTACAACAACACCGCTGTTAATTAGCTGTGATAAAACAAACAACCATTATATTTATTTGGCAGTAGCAATTATTTATCGCTTGCAGGAGCATCGGAGCATTGCAAGAGTGCCGATTTTTTCTTTTTTCTTTTTTTTCCAAAATTAGCCGATTTTGTATAAGCTGATCCCTCTATTTTGACTTAAAAAAAGGTTCCAAAAATTATCGGTTTATACACAGAAATATGCGTTATTTTGCTTTCAGATTTGCTCTTTCAATAAACAATTTGTGAAAGATCCGATCTTGTTTATCAGAAATTTGTGAAGGGTCTGTTTTGTTTGATCGGGATTTTGTGAAAGTTCCGTTTTGGTTGATCGGATTTTTGTGAAGGGTCCGTTAACGGACCCAAATATCCTCTGGCCAGACCCTTGTTAGTGCATAATATTCATGTACTTAGAAGTAGATTCATTGACCTTAAGGAATCCTAAAAAAAAAAAAAAAGAAACACACACACGCACATTTAAAAATATAGTCGTCAAAACTTTGTTAGGAAACATCTAAGGCGGGGGGGGGGGGGGTATTCAATTTTCCGTGCCCCCTCCAAAAGATTTTTCTGTATCCGCCCCTGTATGTCGATAGCAATGTGGCTTTTAATACAAAAGCAATCATTTGTTGATACTTTTTTTTTTTTTTAAATGTGGATAGTTGAACACCGTCAGTGTATCTAGGGGTGCAACGAACTTAATTTTTATTTGGAGAAATTCTCAGTTTACCGAATGAAACTCAAATTTTACCGAATGATAAAATACCAACATGCACAAACAAATATCCGCTTCTAATCAAAACAAATAGTAGATGTAATACAACAAAAAAAGTCTTCACTCTCCAATATGGCCGATTCGTCAAAATTAGCCGAATAAAGGGCTGTCAGTGCGCTTCTGTGTTCTCTCAATTAGGCGCCCCTGGGTGTATCTTAGCTAGCTTATGTCAGATGTAGTGGTAAAGGTGTGATAACAACTCTACTGCGCTTTTTTCGACTGTACCATTCAAAGGGCTTGGGCTTATCCAGAGGGGGCAAGAGGGAGAAGCTGCCCCCCGTCTAAATTAGAAAATGTTTAAAATAAATGGGAAAACAAATAAATTAAAATAAATAAATAAAACCAAGAAATTAATAAAAACAAAAATGAAACAAAAAAAGTTTTAAAAAAAGGAACATTTGATGGTTGTTTCAATTTTTAAATTTATCGATGAGTTCGTTTGTAGTAACTTTGCTGATAACCAACTGATAGTAACTAGTAACTTAACTGATTTCGAAAATGTATCTTAACTGATTTTGAAAATGTATATTTCTTCTCTGGGAGCTCATTGAAAAATGAGTGTTTAGTTGGGTTAGCGTCGCTGTACCTTTATGAAGGTGATACAAGGTAATAACAGCTCGAAAAAATACTTCCTTTTTTTTCAAACTCTGCACAAAAAGTGTTCTTTTGCAAAAGTGTGTTGTTACTCACAACCTTCCCCCCCCCCCACACCGTGAAAAGTTAAAACTTAGAACACTGCTTCCCGCCATCAGGCAACGTCATTTTATAACTTTTCAGCGGGGGAGGGGATATAGGGTTTATGCTCAGTGCATTTAGAGGAGGGGGGACAACAAAATACATATACAGGTATAATTACATTGTTTCCATTGATTCGCCCATGTTATAGTGCCTAGGCACTGTACCCATGTCAAGGAGACACCTTCAGTTGACCTACTCTCCTAAAATTTCTAAATCCGCTAATGGTCTTTGATCCTCTCCCCCTACTATTTAGAATTAACAGCATTTTTGTTAATTACCAGATTTAAAATTATCGCCAAGGTGTTTGCAATTAATAATTTTGCATTATCTAATATTTTGTACGGTATTACAATATATTTATGCGAAATCCGCTTTTTTATACAAACAAAGTAAAGAAATCGGTGGAAGATGCACCGTTGAAAATATAAATGTAAAAAATAACGAAATGAAATTGCAGAAGTCTTCTGATAATCTAATAAGTATGGAATATTGTGATGAACCTTTATTAGACCTTATGCTTACTGATTTATCTATAAAACTCTTTGTAGTTCACAGTTTAAATAAAAATATATTTATGTCGTTGAATTTGCGATCCAGGATTTCGAAGTTCGATTTCAAGTAGCCGGTTATTCGGACCGTTTTTTCTGATGGACAGATAAACGGCCCTGTACTTGGCATACCGCCAATTAAATTGTTCAAAGTTTCTCTTCCGGATGAGTGCTCCGTGCAGGGAGCTCCAAGATGGCGGTAGGACGCATACACGTGCCGGCCGTGATGTCACTTCGCGTTGCTATGGTTACATATCCCAAAGATCGATCCAGCTCCAAGTATACGTCACCAGGCCAGTGCCCTCCTCATCGAACGATGAGATCTTACCTTACTACACGAATATTCGAAATTCGAACGTCTGGCATCTGTCTGGGCAGTCTGGGGGTTTGATTAGTGCTGGTGATGCTTTTTTATTTATTTTTTTGTTTGGGAAGTTGAGGTTCTTTACCGGTTGGTTGAGAAAGGGGATTAAAAATGAAAAGAATGCCATTGAAAATGTTTTGAGTACTCCCACTTGCTTCTTTTGTTGATGAATCGTAATCTTGAGTTGCTATTTCTATTTTCTAAAGCTATTCTTTTTTCATTTCCGCCAATGCTCATCGATTGACTTCAAATATTTAAAGTAGTTAGTTGAGGAAACTGGTTTACGAGATTTTGAGAAGAATTTGATGCTGACCGGCTCTGCTTTTAGTACCTTGCTGCGTTGAATTCTTAGGAAAATATGTTGACCTCTAAAAGTGCCATCTTCTTTTCCAAATTCCTCATTCATATTAGAAGTGAAGGACTTGCCTTCTTCGTGTGTATCGTGACCATTTTTTTTCGGAACTTTAAACACTAAGATTGCTGCCTAAAAATGTTATTTACAAATAGAAATATCTTTAAACTAACTTTGATCATGGTTGGCATCTTAAGCGGTAATTCTGATGTCTTCTAAAAATGTGTGCGATTAATAAACATTAATGTTTTTCTTCGTCAAACATTAAATGGCCAGAAGTTAACAATAATCAACTTTAAGGGGGGGGGGCATAGAAAACCTTTTTGTCCTATGAGAAATATCCACAATTCTCCGTTAATATTCATATAGAAAAAAAAAATTAAATCTTTGCTTGGTGACACAAAACCGAACGTCCAATTTTAAAAATTCAATTGTCGAACCCCTGAAAACCTTAGACCATCCTGTCTGGAACCTAAATCCACCTACTCCTTCATGAATGCAGTCTCTTACTCTTTTGCCATAACTAGACTTTAAATGTGCCGGCAATAACTCGACTTCATATGCAAACGTAAAGCACTTAGAAAAATGCTTTACGTTTGCATTTTAAGCAAATTCTTCCTTACAAGATGCCTGTTGGCATTGAAACCAAAAGGACACGTTTCAATGAAATTTTTGTAAGAATAATACAGTACATTACTATTTTTACACACTAGTTTATCAAGTTTTGCAATTGAAATTGTTGAACAAAATAACATTATAGCTAAGCCAGATTTGTCAAGGGACGCTATAGATCTTTAATTTTTTTCGTTTTTCTTTCCTTAACATTCGTAAGAAAATTTAAAAACTTGGTTATTTTGTAAATTACTGTATTGCTTTTCTTCATAGCCGAATGCTCGATTTTGTCGTTAAGGCCTCCATGCATTCAGGAATCAACCAATTGTTTCCCTGGCGCCAAAATTCCTGCCGCCATTTTATTGTTATAAAGATGAAGGTGAAAGCACTTGGCTTAATTCCAGTTTTGCGTTGCGTAAGATCGGTTAGAAACGTAATTGGAAGAATCGCTTGCGAATGGTTCAAATAATGTACCCGATTTTTAAAATTTGATCCTCCTACTCAATTTCTTTAATGAGTCTATTTTTAAAGACAACTTTGGTAGTTAAACCATACCTCAGGGCTAGTGCTATGTATTCGCCTCTAAGCCAAATGCGATAAAATCGTGTAAATTCTGCGAAAGAAACTTTGATCAGGCGAATGTATTGGCAAACGCAAAATTCTCAGAAGTTTCCACTAAGAAAAAAGTTTCCCCTCAGTTCTCAAAACTTTTAGAAATTTTACAAGAATTTTTTTCACGCCATATTGGGTACTCAATGTCTTACGCAATGTTTTGAATTTTTATTTCACTTAAGTTTTATGTAGCCATTTAAAATATAAGCGCATTGAATAAAATTATTACTTTCTTTTCTGATTGAAGTTTTCTGAAAAAAAAAAAAAATGTATAATAATAATAAAAAATGTACAGTTAAAATTTATTACATTTCAGTCTTTGGCTAAGACTTTTAAAATTTGGCTGATTTGTTGGCTAGCAGTTTGAAATACCTAGCGAAGGCCCTGCATATTAATAAAAATGCATATTCAAACATTATTGCATGCAGCACTAATAAAATGTTGTGAAAATAAATGTGACGTATCGAAAAGGTAACATATTCCTTAATGCTCGAATAAAATAAATTTAATCTTGCTGGATATTGCCCATTTTGAATTTTACTCAACCAAATTATCTAATCTCTAATTCTAATGTATCAAAGTAAAGAAAGAAAACTCGACCGAAAAAGAAAACTACAAGGTTTATTTCGCCGTAAATTAAGTCTTGGTTTGAGATAAGAATTTTGTGTTCTTTCCATTTTAAGAAGGCTAGAGATGATCTCTTTCTGTTACTGGATTGATAATACCTACTACGAAGGAGAGGAGATTTTCATTATCTTTAAAATACTCTGAAGTTTTTCTGTGACAAAAAGAAAAAAAAAATCGAAACATTCATGAAAAAGTTGAAATAGTTTATCAATGCCAATGAAAGTCAAGATTATAAATCTTTTCTGGTCGCCAATGAAGAGAGGAAGCAAATTTGTTTGTCGCCATTTCTGCCGTCACTTTCTTTGTAAATATATATATCTGTACATATATAAGAAAAGATTGTTGAACAACACGTTTGCTTTTAAATTGCTCCTTATACATAAAAATAATCGAATGTTTATTGACAACGTGAAATTGTTATTCACTTTTCTTCATAATTCCACTCTACAATAACATATTTACTAAGAATAAAAAATCTTCTTAACATAATTGAATGATGTTGGAGAGATTAACGACCGGGTGGCAAATGGTACCGACATTTTTAGTGGTCACTTTCTTTTATTCAGTTACCAAATGACGAGTGACTACCGCTAATCTTGATCTTTGAATCCTATACATTGACATTTTCATCATCATCGAATCAAGAAAGAAATGCATTTGAAGTATCGATTCTTCTTTTTATCTGAAATTATCAAAACAATCCTTTTCTTCGCGCACGTGATAGACCGAATGTTTCGTGCACTATCGAAGCAATCAGCTGTGTTGCTTAAACAGCTGCTTCGCCGACTAGTTTTTTAGACAGCCGAAGTAGGTCGTTTCTATGGAGCTAGGCGGGACGCACACCCGTACGGCGCCGAATACCACGTGGCAGTGACGCGTATATGGCCGCGTTGGACTTATATAATCGTCTGCCAGCCTTTTCGTGAATTAAGTTTATTTACACGATGACAGGATTGACCTCACTTTGTTTTTTTTTTTTTTATTTAATTCAAAGTTTGCGTTTTGTTGACGGCGGGGTGCTTTTGAAGGAACTACAATTTGAAACATTGTTTTTAATACGAGTTTTAGTTTCCGTTTCTATGACGTTTTTTTTTTCTTTTTTTGTTTGTGTGTTCGTTTTGTCGTTATTTAGTTTCTGCTACAAAATGTTTTTCCTTTAATCTTCTTTATTTTTGTTTCGTGTAGAATACTACTACATTGTCCGATGCAGTGGACACCGGTTAATTGAATCAGTGGCCGTTTTAATGAATCAAATCATCAAAAACGGAACACAATTATTGAATTAGCCACTTTATTGAATCAACCACTTTATGTAATCAAAACTGTTTAAAACAAACGTGATTCGTATAAGCTGCAAGTGTTGACATTTTTTATGAATGTTGAAACTTTTCGAACAAGGATATTTTAGAATAAATTTTTCGAACTTGGATGCAATTCAGCCTTATCAACAGGATATATGTAGGTTTCGAATAACGTGTGAACTACCTTTGATCCTGCGATAGACAAAGCCAGTGCTTTGAAGGCGTTATTAGAGTTGCTTAGGGGGGCGTTTCAACGATAAAATAAATACTACAAAAAAAAAAAAAAGCGTATGACTCTTGACTCAATCCTGAGAAGGAATTAAGGTTTTCCGTAATGCTATTTCACATACTATACTGACAAATCCCAAACAATTTTACTATTTTTATACAATTACTGGAAAGCAAAATGTTACGGACGTTTTGTCTTTTGATTAAAATAATAGACATTGATTGAAATGCCATTTTTCGATAAAACGCCCTGGCCCACTCCATTAGATATTCGCATGTAATTTCCTGGAAAATGAAATTTAGGATGAGGAACATGCGGCTTTATGTCTCAATTTATTTATTTTTCAAATTTATGTCTTGGAACATTTAGTCAACTTGTCGTTTGTGATTGCTTTTTAATGACATTTCATTATTTTCTTATCCTTCTATCTGCTGTTGTGTTTTGTTTTATTTTTAACATTTCATTTGTTCGACGTCGGTTTGCATTCTGAAAGGACGAAAATACAATAAACATCTTATTCAATTCATTCTCTTTCTAAAGGTATAAAGCATTAAGAATTTGATTAAAAAATAATTAAAGGAGACGATAATTTTATCCTTCAACGTTTTCTATTTCATTTTACCTTTTTCTTAGAAGTGCCGATTTTTATTTTTACCCTTTTCCATTCCTGAAAAGATCGGAAATTGAATATTTTTTAGCTTTATGTCTAAGTACGGATAATTTTTAAAATTTATTTTAACATAACATTTTTAAATTTTGTGTGCGAAACATAATGTATTGTGTGAATGCTAATTTATTAATACTATTATAGTTCATTGATTCTATTTCTCTCTACTACTCATCACTCTATTAAAAAAAGGAATTTTAATCTGTTAGATTTGAAAAATAGTTTATTAAAATTTAGAATAATTTGTAATTTTACTGGAATAAAAATTAAACGATTGTTAAGAATTATACGTTGTGGGAAAAGAACATCGAAAGCAAACCTTTTTAAAGAATAGTTACTATTCAAATGATGTTGCTATGTGTTACTCTGCTCAAAAAGTTGTGATCCCTCTTCACGCATGAAGTTTGAGGGGGAGGAAGGGAGCTTAAGGTATCCGACTAGGTTCGGAGCAGTTTTTTTTTTAAACACTATTATGAAATAATATTAATGGTTTTTTAGAAGCAGAATGATCTTTAAACATGTATTTTGCTTAAAAATAAACCATAATATCAATAACTTTTTTTAAATGGGTGATTTTTTGGCAAAAATGACTGAAAATTACCAGTCAGGAGAAACACTGTATTAATAAAAATTAACTAGCTATAAACAATTTGCTTAGATTTTTTCACATGTATAAATATTACACATGAAACAGACCGCAGGTTAAGAAATATTTCAAGAATTTTAAGGTTTATGACAAATTACGTGACTTTATCCAGAAATTTCTCAAAAATTTGTCACCTTTTTTCGGTAAAAAAGCTATAAATCAAAAAATATTTCATCATTTACATAATCTATGGTCTATTCCACTCACAAGTACTTACACGACAGGCATGCCAAATTTCATGCTTGAATACTGAATAGAATGTGCAAAATCATGTTTTCCGTAGCCAGTATCGAGAAATAATTGCATTCTTCAAAAAACGTAAGTAAAGATGAGACTTAACACGCGTTATACTGCAGATGCTTAGTATTTAAATGCTTATAACGTGAGTTCTAATTCGCGTAGATTATAAAACCAAAATGTTTCATAATCTTAGAGAATGGGGTTGTCGAATAAAACTATTTTGAGAAAAAGTGAATTTTGGTCGAAAATCGCCTTTTCAACGTAGTCGGATACCTTAATCCCTGTCATTTAGATTTTTAGTTTTTAGCCCCTATTCGTTTTGTAAAAGTATGTTCTTCCTCGTAAGAATGAATTAAGATAGAAAAAAAAAAAATAAGCGTTCGATTATTCTGAAATTTATCTTTATCTAAAACTAAATTTTAAATTATTTTAGTAAGGATAAATTCTAAACGTGGGATTGAGTTTTTAATAAATTAACTCCAGCAATAAATTTGCTGAAGCAACTGATTTTCCCACTAGATACAGCAAGGCCATCAAGGCATCCAAACTCGATTTTCCCTATCAGAACCTTATTGATGCTCCATACCTGTTTGGCCCACTGGTTTGGCCTCTGGGAGTACGTTACGACGTTACTTTCTCAGGAGAGGTAGTTCAACAGGTTCAAGCTTGCCGACACACAGGGGGGTCTTTAGGGGGTTGGAATGCTGTTGTGAATGGATGTCTAGTTGTCTGGGTTAGTCATTGAATGGGGATAGGAGGGGGTTGTATAGTTAGGATTTTTTTTCTTTCTTCTCTCTGCAAGCCATCTGTATAAAGGGGATGGAAAATGGAATGTTGGGATTTGTATTTATGAGCGCGTACAGGTTTTATGGCTCGTCGATCGACTGCTAGGAGGCCAACAGGTGAAATTTCTTTGTCGTGCAGTGTTTGAATTTGGTTTGATCGTGTAAAAAGGGATCGGATTAAAGCGTTACGGTATTTTTAAAAACAAACTTGAACTAATCTTGTTTTCTATTTGTCATTTATTCAGAGTTACATGAGTCCACAGTTATTATACAGGTTCAGATTGAAAGAACGCGATTCTTGATTTTAACGGTTCAGCCAAACTTGAGCTTGACGTCTTATGTGCATGCTCAGGATCTGTTATGTCTTCAGCATGGCAGGATAGCTGGAACATGATTGATAAAGGCGATATTCAAATTAAAATTCAGGGTGGAATTTTTTCTCAATTGTACTTGTTCCATTATTTTACATTTTAATTTACTAAAATAAATAAAATAAATGAATAGAAATATAGCTGTCATAGCAATAAAAAACCCGATTTAAGTGCTCATCTTTTATTATTGTATTGAACAAATACATATTAAAATTTTATGAATATTCAAGCAAAATGACACAAATGGCAGCTTCAACCGTTCTCTAAAAATGTAACAATTTTAAAAATTATTTTTATTTCTGTACTAGAAAATTGCCCGTCATGGTATTACGATGGAAAATTTCTTCTTCATTTCGAAGCAATTGCCTGTTTGGTGATACTTTGATACTTGACATTTTAACCCAAACTCCAATGGATTAACCCTAAACTCCAGTATATAGCGTTCATGTTGACCACGTTTTCGTTTCTTTATTATCCTAAAATGACAGTCCTATCAGTAAAACAGTTAAGTTACTGGATCTAGTTCAGCCTTGTCAAAATACAGCATTTCCCTGCATGTCAAACATAACTAAAAAAAAATATTATTGTGGCACAAGTTTCATTGTTAGTGACGTCAGGAGTGTTATTCGATCAGTGAATTCGCCATTGTATATATGAAGATGTGTTACAAGTAAAAAACTGGAAGAAATATTAATGCCACCTTAGTTAACCTGTTAATCAAAATTTTTCTTTATCGACTTAATTTAATCATTCTCGATATCACACAGTTTAAAAGTTTTATTTATTTTTTTATAGTATCCTTTTTTTAGTATTGTCGATATGCAGTTAATTGACAGCAGAATATTTTGTATCTTATAATTCTATTTTGTATTTTGTTAATTATGAACTCAAATTCGCGTTTAAGATGACTGATACACTAAATGTGTTTTGACTTAGAAATTTTATCATACTTTCTAACTAAAAGTGCACGTAATTTTTTCCTTTGTGTCAGAAATTTGAGCTGCAATTGAGTCTTTCAAGTGACGTTTATGAATATTTCCTGTCGCATTCATTTTTCTCTTGCCAAGTTCCAAAGGAAATTGAGGACAATAAAATCCATGGCCATCCTTGTTATTACATTATCTTTTATCAAGCACGCAACTTTTAAGATTTAAATTATCTGGAAACAGATTTTTTTTTTATAAATATACACTTCGTCTACTTGCTGTTTTCAACTTTTTACTCTCTTATCTCTTTTCTAAAGAGATACTTTGAACTAATAAATGCATTTAGATTATCTCTTTCTTTATCTTCACTTAGAGATTTAATTTCTTTTTCATAATTGTCACTTATGGTCCTGGAAAATTTATTAACTCTTTATGGACCGTTATGGAACACATAAGTCCTCTAATATTAATTGTGTATAATAATTAATATTAGCAACAAAAAAATAGTTACTGGTTAAAAGATAAGCAGTTTTCAAACCCCGCAAGCTTCAATATTCTAAATCAGAGCTTACCGTACGTTACAATGCGAATAGGACCTCCTTTGATTAAAAAAAAACATTTCCTGCAGGAAACCAGGAAATATTCTAAAAGTTAGGATACAGAGGAACCTTGCTAATCAGATGTTCTGTAATACGTACAGAACCTCTTGATAGTTTATTCAGTTTAGAGTTGCATTACATACGTGTCCAACGTGAAAAGTCAAGTTACTAGATCATCTGTAACGCTGATATAGGCACGGCGTAGAAACGGTTACTGTAGATCAGCAGTGAATTCGTAATTTTTTTTCGTAGAGCCTCCTCCTAGAAAAAAAAAAAAAAACCTGAAAGCAACTCGCCTAAAAATTCAAGTTTATGCCATGACCCGTGGGCACCTCTAAGAACGTCAATAAAAAATATAATTGAATCCTCAATAGAAAGTTTTTTTTATAGAAAAGTAGCACCAGAATGGCGCTCGAGCACCAGTTAACCCCTGCTATAGACCAAAAGTAACATTTTGTTTCGTGGTAATAAAACTTTTGTTGTTAAGTTGGTATATTAGCTCATATTTGAGCCATTATTGCGGTTCAACAGCGTTAAGTGACGATACCAACTAGCAGATTCGGGGACAGGAAAGAGGTTCCAAAGTTTGAGGTCTGATACTACTTTTAGATTTAAACAGCATTAACTTTGTCCAAATACTGCTACCTGGGCTTCACGTGTTACACGTGGCTTAATTTCTTTCAGGTACGTTTCATCCGGGAAATTAACCGACTAACATCTTTGGCTCCAGACTTGTTGACGAAATTAGATTTGTGTTGCTGCTGATGATGATGATTCTTATCGTTTTTTGGCGATCAACCGTTTGAACTAAAATGTAAGCAAACAGTAGTGGTGATTTGAATTTAATGTTGCAGGAACACTTGGCAGATGTCTTATGTGTATATACTCTCCCCAGTTTCCTTTTTAAAGAATTTTTTAGGCATATGAGGGAAATCATTGACTTCTTGCGATTCTGTACAAACCGTAATTCGTTCGTGTTTTTGGTATGAGGTTTCAAATTAAGTAAGAGTTTTTCGTTGGAATAGCTCCTTAAAAATCAACATAAGAAATTGTTCAATAGACTTTCACTTCAAACTTCGTACTGAAGTGCTAGTAATATAAAAGTCTAAAAGTTGTTTTTGAAGCATACAGATAATTCAGGTTGGAGCTCACATCACTATCGATTAATGTTAATACTTCTTTTGATTCTCAAAAGTTGTAATTGAAAAACCTTAAATATAAGTTAATTTAAATGTATAAACGCTTCAACTTTTGTGGAGTAAAATTATTTCTTTGCAGAACTGCGGAGTTCCGCTATATTTGCGGAGCAGTTGGGGTTAGCAATACTGCTTAAAACTTAAAAAAAAAAAAAAAAAAAACTCAGTATATTTGAATAAAGTCACTTAGTCACTTTGGTCTACAATAGGAATAATATTGGAGGAGGAGGGCAGAGGGAAAAATACCTTTAACTCACAAATCTCACTGGTTTCGAATTCAAGGGTATATATTATCGCGATTCGTCCATTTTCTTCTTTGATAGAAAAAGAGTGTTGTGTATGTGTTGCGTGCATACCGAACGGCGCTAACTACTGACCGAGTTGAAGGCAGAGTGATTGTTTGAACAATAAAATTAAAATACCGACTGAAAGAAATGAGGGAAAATTGCGACAAATTTGCCCTGTCTGCGAGCTTTTCCTGAATGAATAAATCAGCTGTTTGTCATCCGGGTGATTAATGTCCTTCAGTAATGTGACTGAAATTTCGTGAAATACATTTCCGCGCATCCGCTAGCGTTTGCGAGGCCTCGATACTAAAATCAATTTTTGAATTCCCCCCCCTCCAAAAAAGGTCAAGTTTTAGAACTGTTAACATTTAGCATTATTAAAGACATTATTTCGTTATTTGACAGATATTCATGCTAGTTTCAATCTCAAAAATTTTGTAAATGCTAACATGTTTTTTATTATTGTCATTTTTTTAACAATGAAGCGAGGCATTAATTCTGTGTAGCTATTTTGTAACTCCTACTATCCACAGTTCATGGCGTCCTGACCAGCTTTTCGAGGGATTACCTAAATGAATTGCTCGAACCGATAATGTTGGAAGTAAAGCTTGACCATGGAGAGATGGCGTATGATCTTAAAGTGGAAAGTTACTTGTATCATTTGCAATTGGTAGAATCAGTCCGAAAGTGCCGAGTAGTAAGAGGCACGTTCTTGCGAATCTATCTACAAAATAATAACAAACCTATTACAAGTGATGTTTTTGCATTCGAAGTCATCCCCCATCTCTCCGTGGTCAAACTTTATCGTCTTGCGAAAGAAGGGGAACAAAAGTTCCTCTTCCTTCAGTTCAGTTCGAAAATAAATTTTTGGGAGGGGAGAAATTCTCAATTTACTGAATAAAACTCCGAATTATACCGAAAGGTGAAAAAAATAATCAAAAAAATACTTGCATGCATACAAACCGAGAAGTGACAGTAGATATCATAATAAAACGATAAAAAAATTATTGCTATACTGTCGCCAAATTTTTCCGAATTATCAGGCAAAATTTGGTGAATAGCAAAAATTTTTGGCCCGTCGCAGGGCTTTGACTTTCTATCGGGGCGTCAAAAAAAAAAAAAAAAAAAAAAAAAATAATGAAGTGGAGAAATGGCGACGAATTTCCGTTCTCCGTCATTTTTTCCTGAATGGAAAATCAGCTGTTTGTCTGCCGAGCTATTAAGTAATTGCATTCAATGACGTGTTTCCACTTTTGCTCAGTCAAGTATTTCTTTTAATATTCTTTATTTATTTTACGTTATTGAAGCTTTCTTCGACTTCAGTCTTTTCCCTAACAAGGAATTCTTATACAACAATTTATTAAATAAAATTCTTAACTATGTACTTAAATAAGTAACGTTTGTTTTCTTCTCATTATTTTCCTATTCAATGCTCATAAAAGAAATTTTGATGCTGTAGATTTTCTCACGATCCAAACTAAATCATCCGTATATTTTCTGGGACCTGGACATGAAGTCCAAAACCAAAAGGTCCACGGACGTGATCCGTGAACAAAGATCGGGTTGATGAGCAAAATATGTTGGGCAGAAGGTCCGGTGGGAAAAAATCCGGCATCAAATTGTCCGACGCAGTGGCGTTCCCAGAAACATTTTTCGGAGCGGAGAGGGATATAGTTTTAGTTCATTTGAATGGTCAAAAAATATTTTTTTTTTGGACAGGTGGGGCATAAGGTCCCACTTTCTGAGCAGGTCGGGCAAAGGTCCGGATATTGATGATTGTCTTTTGTCTCAGGCTGGTTTGCTCATTTTGTAAATTGCTATTTGCATAACATGAATTACAATATCATATTGACCTTATGTCTGACCACATGTTTTCTCCTATTTCATCGCCAAGTTGTCTATAAACTTTGAACAAAATAAGAAGTTTTATTAGTACCTATATCCAGACGAGCAATATTTGTTACAGATTCTAGGACTGCAGTTTTTTCTAAATTAGACAACAATGTTGCAACCAGGGTTCGCCGATATATATCACGATATATATCCGATATTTATTTTGAAAATATCATGATTTTTTGATGTTTTTGATACTTATTTTTTCAACTGTGCTATTTTCAATATAAAAATTACATTAATCATAGTAAAATTGTTATTTGCAATTAAAAATAACCAAAAAGTTATATACTATATTTTTACGATGCATTAATACAATTAATTTTTTATTTTATATTCACAAAATTATTAGCAATGTAACAACTTTAATTCATATTAAAAGTGCTTAATTAAATATTAAACATTGATTAGAAAAAAAGAAAACGTCTAATGATGATGCACTGACTAATGCATATTTTTTATTTCTGAACCACCTAACTACAAAAGTAGCTAACAGAAGAAAAAATGAGTAAAACAGCTAATGCTAAATTAACTCCATTAAAATTGATAAAAATGTAAAATGAAATATTAGATATAAATAATGAAAGAGACCTTAAATTATTATTATTACAATATGTGGACTTAGAATTAAGAAAATAAAGAGTGATTTGAGTATGTGTGTGCATTTACTATTTTGAAGACTTTAGTTTGTGCTGATTGAAAATATCGGATATGTATAAAAATATCCGATATATATAAAAACATCGGATATTTTCGAAAATATGATATTTTCAAACCCTGGTTGTAACTTTTAACAGCGTAAGCTGATAAATAAACGAAATTGTAAATTCACAAAACTTTCGATTTTATCTGAAACACTAAGTTGTGCCCGTTGAGTTGTGTAATTCATACAAGTGAACGGAGCACTTTGTCGAATACAACTTGTATCGTGATTTTCAGTCCACTTTAAACATGATTCTCACACAGAGCTGCGGAGTAGGAGGGAAAATGACAGAATCCGACTAGGAAAATTTTAAAGCCTCCTCCAACTCCGTGACACTGGCATAGTAGCGGACTAAGAAGGAAATTGCCGAACTCCAACTCTTGGAGTTCTAAATTTTTTGACTCCAGACTGGGACTCCTTTACCCTAAAATCAGTTCGACACCGCAGCCCTGGTTAAAACCATTTGCTCGAAGTAAATGTAAGTATTGAGCTGTTATATTTCAATATGGGTTAAATAACTGCGGTTAGAGCATGTGTACTCAAACAGCCCCGATTTTCACTTGCAGAAATCAAAACAATTTGAAAAATAAGAGCTCAGTGCACACTGACAAATGTCTTATCAAAGATTCTATCACTTCATTTTGTTTTGAAGTGTTCTATGAAAAACGAGTTTAAGGTATGTCTGCGTATTGCTGAAAATTATTTTGTTTCAAAAACATTTGCTCAAAAAAAAAAAAAAAAAAACCCCAAGATCTATTTATGTCTTATCATTAACTTTCTCTATGTTAAGGGAATCGATCAAAGTTACATTTTGTATTGATTTCTCTGGGTGCTTTGATGCAATTCCATCACTAAATGAATAAGAAAAATGGTAGAAAAGTAAGAAAAATAGGATGCCACCGCATAGCAATAAATTAAATGCGAGCCATTTCTCTTCAGCTCAGATAGATTTTTGTCACGAAAGACATCTAGTCTTTTGATGAAATTAACTTTCTGTGCTTTGATTACTTATTGATTTTTCTTTATTTTTCATTATATTAAAATTTTGTATAAAAATTGTGCTTGCATTTTTTTTTCTTTATACATTGTTTTGGAGGATGCAGTTATGTTTTAATTGAAGGACGTTAATATTTCAAATACGATTAATGCAGAATAAATCTTTATTTAGAGTTGGCGCTGTGATCGAAAAGCGCGCGCTTTGGGAATTGAGATTCGTCCACGGAGAAAAGCGAACCCAGCTGTTGCTCGGTTCAAGGGCCCTGCGGCGTTCAAGGTCACCTTCAATTGCCACGTGTCCTGAAAGCTGGCGCAGTTACTTTTCTACCGTTGCTTCAAGCTATTGTTTCGGAGCCGACGCGATTGCCAGTTTTGGCGAGCTTTTCGCGCGCTTTGGGAAAATACCATAAGCGAAGAGATATTGATTTTGGTTTTTTTTCTGTTATTTCAAGGGAGAAATGTGGAATCTTTGACGTGATTTTTCTTCCGTCTAATGCGAGTTGTTTTTTGTATTTTATTTGAGTTTTCGGAGGCACGGAAACAGCTTCATATCGATTTCTCGGGATTAGGTTATAGGTTCGCTGGGGCAGTATGTATGCAGAATGAGATTTTATCGATCTTTTTAATTAAGATGAATCTTAATTAAACTGACAAACGAAGCTTTTCTATTCGATGTCAAGTAATTTTCCTTACAAATTAAAAATATTTATACTCGATTCTTTTCTTAATTTCCAGTTATAACTGTATGTTCCCAAATTTCTTTATTTTTTTTTTCATTTTCAATATTCTAGAAATTAAACTTTATAGTAATTTTATTCGTATGGTATTACTTTAGAGAAATTAAATATTAATATTGAACGAGCCGGCATTCGACATTTCTATGAAACCTTTTTGTTAATTATTTGTACATCTTCCTTTTATATTTGTTTTATTATTTTTTCTGAAAAGAGGTACAAATGAGTTTGTCATCTGTTTCGAACAATTTTATAGGCGGTGCAGAAGAAAAAATGGTACGTAGAATTATATTATGGCGCTTTTCAACGATTTACAGTATAAATTACAAAGGGGAAGTTAATAAGTCATACTGTTGTCTCGGTAATTGGTTGTGCAAAATGTTGTTTCGCTTTAAAAGGGTGTTCTTTATTAAAATTTCGAAACCCGCCAATTTCGTAGAAAACTACTTTTTTTCCCTCCAAATGTATGGACGGCTCAAACAATACGCTGTCTTGTGTTAATCCTTTGGGAAACACAACTTAGTGGTAGAGTATGGCTGTGTGCAGTGATTCCGTGGAATTTTGGAATTAATTAAATACATTAAAAATCCTATATATATTTTCAAAATTTTTAAAGGACACCATCATACATTTTTTTGAATGTTTAAATTTTATGAAAATAATATTTTTCTTAAAATATATTCACATTACCTATCAAATTTATGTAATTCTGATTAAAATGAGCTATTCTGTAACTCTAACTCCCATGGAACTAAAGCTAAAATATTTTGAAGCACTAACGAGGGGGGATGGGGCAGAAAATAACAAGGGTGTTTTTTAATGAATTTCAAAAATTAATTTTTCTTCAATTATGAATAATAGATGTATAAAATTTGAGATGT
Source organism: Uloborus diversus (assembly GCF_026930045.1). NCBI lineage: Eukaryota > Metazoa > Arthropoda > Arachnida > Araneae > Uloboridae > Uloborus > Uloborus diversus. The sequence continues at coordinate 74,593,921 of NC_072740.1, forward strand.
CAAAGAGTAAGATATCTGAAATTCTGAGAAAGTCAGATAGAGAAGTTTTTTTAGTTTATTGGACATGGAATGACCCAATATTATATCTAAAGGCTATTTTACTTACAAAACAAAAAAGAAGAAAAAAACCGACAGTTATTGCTGACAGGATATTTAAGGTTATTAGATAATAAAATTTCGTTGTTTCAATGCGTTTAATTACTTGCCAAAACTTGCATCGTTTTATTTCTGGTTCAACAAAAAACAAAATTAATGAGGATGGGAAAAGTATCTTAAGTTTATTTTTCTGTCATTTAACCGTTTGTTTTGCTTCGATGTACGCTGTTTACTAGCTTGTTCATACCCATGGAAAGATACTTAATTGCGATGTATTTCCGTTTCTTTTTTAGTTTCTTAATAACCTTTTCTCGCTTATTCTTTCCGGATGATGAACTCCAAATGTTTCGCTAGATTTTAGAAATTTCATAAAATTTTACGAGATTACGTTGTCTTTCCTTCTGAGCTATGCAATTTTTTTATCTAGAATGTGAATTTTACTCACACACACATATATATATATATGTTTTTTTATACAATGAAGCACCGTTTATACTTTTTTCTTTAATACGTTTTCTCCATCTAACTCTTGCTAAAACAATAGTTGCGGTCCCTTTGGAGGCGCAAAAATTTGCTTTAATGCAGTCGATTCAGTACTACTCTGAGATATTAATATAAATAATAATTTCTACTTCAACTCTCATGTTTCGTTAGTTTCATCAGAAAGGCGAAAGCCAATGCCCTGAAACTTTTAGTCGCTTGTTGTCTTACTGTGGCTTCTATGTAAAAAATTACCAAAAGGAAAAAATATGTTTCTGTTAATAAAGAAAATCGTACAAATTCAAATTCGCCTTGACGAATTTTGCTGTATTAAATTCTAGCCATTAAACTTTTCCCTGCATTGAGAAAAATTCCATGAAGAATCTCAAGAAAAAATAATGAAAAGCTGGAGTAGCCTAGTTCAAGTTCAGCTTAACATAACTTCCATGAATCTCAACACAATTACTCAAAATTGTATTACCCGACATTTCGTTCATTCTAAAATGTCAAAATAAATACCGACAGTAGGGAGAAAAAAAAAATGTTTTAAACCAGCGCCACCCAAAAGTCATTGTCCGTTACCTCTTATTATAATGTAAGCATTTTAAATTCAGTTTTGTGAGAATTGTGTTTCGGCCGTATAAACGACGATTTACGTCCGACTCCTTTTCTTTTTTCAGACCTCATCCGAAAACTCGACGAACCGCAAATTCCAAGTGCTCAACGATAGCTTTCATTTGTGCTTGATCGTTGAAGAATTTATGTAGATGCGCAATTTGAAATTGAATAGAGGATCATATTATATTATTCTTTGAATAAGTTTTAGAGATGACTCTCTCTCAAACTGTGAAACATGCGCATTTGCGGAAAAATGTAAACTAGATTATTTTCTGTGTGTATTTTCAATGAGATCTAACTCATAGAAAGTAGAAATTCATACCTTTAACAGAAAGCTTTGTGTAAAAGGCATCCTATGAATAGTGATACTTTTTACAAGATTCATGATTCACTGAGCAATGCAAATTTTTACATTTATCTTCTGTAATTTCCTTTTCTAACTCTTCAGGAATTATATTTTATTTGTATACATAAAAAAAAAAAAAAAAAACGGCCTTCATATTCTATATTGCGTAAAGCTGGTGTACTATTTCACTTAATTTTAGTAGTATTCTGTATCATGTGAATAGAATTTAGTTTGAAAGAAGATGAAAAAGAAAGTCTCAATTTTCTTTTTTCTGAATAAATTCCTATTTTTTAAAAATTTACAATCAACTAAGTTTTATTTTACTTAGATATTAATTTTTAACTATGTTTTTTTTTTTCTTTTTTCGACTTAGAAAGCGAAAACGGTCTTAACTGTTTTTGGGTCCATGGTTTATCCAAAGCACTGCAGCATTTTTTGGCAGCACTACAATGTCTACACAAAAAGTATGGGATGTAGACGTAGGGTCCGCATCCAAAAAGTCCACGAACAGATGAGATGATCTATGTCCAAAAGATCAATATCCAAATGGTCTGACGGGCAAACCGCAAAAGGTCCCGTTTTTTGGTTTGAATTAAGGTCCAGTTTTTTGGGTGGGACCTAATGTTTAGAAATCTATTCTAATGTTTAGAAGGCAGCATTTTGATTGATAAGAAAACTTTTACATGACATGTAAGGGTTGGTTTATCAATCAAAATGCTCATGCAGACAATTAACCGGCTGAATAATTTTGGAAGATCTAAGCAGGGCTGCGGAGTCGGAAGGAAAATGGCCGACTCCGACCCCGACTCCGACTCCTGGATTTTGAAATGCCCGACTCCAACTCCGACTCCGGATTTCTTTTATTATTTTTTTTAATTGTATTTTTTCAACTCCCTCTCTCCCTTCAGGGGAAGGGTTGAAACCTCTAAACAGAGATTCAAATATTAATTCCTTTTTATGAAAATTTCGCATTTTGTTTTTTATTGTAAACCCAAGACGCATACAACGTTAGAAATTCAATTTAAAAATCAAATTTTCCAATAGTTACGAGTTAAAAAGTGAGATAACTTAAAAATCCCTTTTAAAAAATTTGAAAAGGATTATCTGTAATTTGCCCCCCTTTAATGTTTAACAAATTGATATTGATCAAATCGTGTGCTTTCAATTTTTGAAAGCTGTAACTTGAGAGAAAAAATGCTTTTTTTCTAAATCCACTTCTTGAGAGGGGGTGGTTGCTCCGGGTGACACCCATCTGGTAGATGACACCAAAAGTTAATTTCAGAGTTTATAAAAAAAAATAGAAATATTTTAATTCTGAAAATTTTCGCGAATATATTTTAAATTATATTTCATCAATAAAATTTCAGCGAAAATAGGGCACATATATGTCAGGAGCTAATTTTACACAAAATGCGGGGTTATATAAATTTGTACGAATAGCTTTTGCTGTACCTATATTTCTTCTTCGCTAAATTTTTAATTTAAATTTTATTGGCTGCTTTAAAATTAACCTTAATATGAAGATTTTAAGATTAACTGCAATTATTGAGTGTTGTAATCAAGAAATCATTTACACTTATTTTGTTCCATACTTTTTAGTGAGAACCAAGCTTATAGAAATAATCTTAATAAAGAAAAAAAAAATATTTGATTATTTCATCGGATCTTTTGGATTCGTGCTTTCGCGCCATAACTTTTTTGAATTTGCCGATCACCCTTAAACGTTTCAACCTTAGCTACGGGCCTCGACTTACTAATTTTTTTACATTTCTTTTACTATTTTATAACCGAGATCGAACAAAACACTATATTTCTATTTTTATTTGAAAGTGATTACTTGAAAATGTTAGGCAACAAAATCGTTTGCTGACAGTTGCTATTAGTTAAGTTAAAAAGCAAGCAAACTAGGGGACGGCTACAGAAAGTTCGGTAAGCACTCAAGCTAGCTGATTGCCATAATGGCTGTTATTTTCTCATTATTATCTTTTTATACATGTAATCGAACCAATTGGTAATCAGTTTTTAAAAAATGCAAGGAGAATCAGTGAAAAGGATAGAACAAAAGAAGCTCGGAGTCGGAGTCGGCATGTTTTTGAACAACTCCGACTCCTTTACCCCAAAATCTACCCGACTCCGACTCCACAGCCCTGGATCTAAGTAAAACCCAACCTCTCTTTTTGTGAATTCTCTGATTGATGTAGTTAGGAATTCCACTGTTCGTGAAATAAAAATATACAGACCTTGCTAATTGTAGTTTCATCAACTATAAGAATTTCTGAAATTGAATTTATTTCCTAAGATTTCTAGCCATAAATCCAAAACTAAAAACTGAAAAAACAGTGGAAGAATTTTTTTTTCTCTTTTAAACGTTCTTCGAAGTAGACTTCATGATGCAACAACGTATTTGAAAAGCAAGCAAAGTGGGCTGTTTAAATGTTAAAAAAAATGTGAAATAGTTTCTTGAGGTTAAAATAAAGAAAATTATAAACGTTTTCTTTTCAAACGCTCTCATCTTAATAAAGCTCGGAGTTCGCTCTAATGTTTGCTGTTTCCCATTTTTCCCTCCGAAGTGATGTCAAAAATAAAACTATTGCATCATATGCAGTCAACAACGTAAAACGTGTCCGACCCATTCAACAATGCATAGTTCATTCTTCGCCCAAGTGGCCTTCAACCATGTCCAAATAGAAGGCAAGCCACTGTCTATAAATGTCACAATTCGAACAAACATATGACGCCAATTTCTCCTGACGGAACTTTTGAAAGCAAAAAGATTAAAAAAAAAAAAAAAAAAACCCGCTTCGGTCAGAGCAGGTGCGTTTTACAACTAATGCCACGTGACCCTTATAACCCCCTCTTCAGATAAAAGCAGGTGTTCCTTTGTCCTGCAACGTACTTGTTCCCTTTCCTGCTCCAAGTTATCTTCTCGGTAGAGGTGGAAATTATTTCTTAGCATCTGGTTTTGAAAACCGAAGTTTTCCGAAGTTAGCCAACGAATTTATTTTATACGTTAGCTTTTTATTTAAATTTTGATTGTTCTGGAACAACACAATTTGAAACTCATAATGTGCAAACATTTTAGCTGAGGCATTGGTAGTGATTTTAGACGCGTTTGAAATAAGAAATTGTACATTATAATTTCACAAAGCGACCAAAAATTTTTTTTCCTTCTCTTCCTTCCTTTCCATTTGTATAAAATTCATGATGGAAGTCAGGCCATCATTTATAATCTTTCCGGGGGGGGGGGGGGATTTCCTCCTCCGGAACCCACCTTCCCCAAAAGAAAAACAACGACTTACCTGATTGAAGTATCTGAAATCTGCAGAGGGAAGTTACTTTTGGACCATCCTATAGCTCTACTTATAGCTAAAGATTTTATGCACTGAACATTTTGCTTTGTTTAAAACACGCTAATCTTATTTTTGTTAACATTTAAATATGCTCATGAATTTTAATAATTGTTTTATAAAACTTGTCAATTTTTTAAATTAAAAATGTGGGAACTTGAAATATTTACTACAACCTTACATATTAGTATTTTATGACACACGTTTTTTGTGAGAACAAATTTAGGGTTAATCTTGAATTTTGCAATTTTCGGAAATTTTAAATCACTCGTATGTCACACTTTTACTCCTCGGATATTTCAGCATGCTATTTATGTCTCGGCTATAGCACATTTGCTGTTCTAAATCAGAATATATTTTAATCGGTATGCTTTTTAACACTCCGTCGGGCGCAACTGATCTATTAGGCACACCTCGAATTCTTTAGTTAGCCACGCCCCCTCAATAGCTTCAATCAATGTATATTCATTTTCTCAAATAAACTTATGTTACATTCGAAAATCATGGAAAACTTTTATTTCTCTTCTTTGGTGTTTGTAGTTGACAATTTTTTCGTAAGAAAATGTGAACATGCGTAGAAAAGATCAGTATATCAAAGTGTGCTTCCCAGGCTCAATGCGCCCGATCATGTTCTACAACATATTGCGCCCGACGGAGTGTTAAGGGAGATATAAAAAAAATAATATCACAATACAAAATGCGTACAAATCTTCAGGGTATTTACGTCTGGTTTGAGGGTAGTTACATCAAACACATCCGTTACTTTGCTCTGCTTCATTAATTTGGATTTTTCGTCAATTTCTTACTTTATTTTGTTAAGTCATGTTCCGTGACTGAAGTTCCGCTTTTGAAGTCCTTTGATAACATCCTTGCGAACAAAGGACGTTTTCAAATCGTATCTTTTCGCAAAGAAAGGGTGATACATTGTGATATCCGTGTAAATACTTATGCATAGCATAAGATAAAAAGCAATGAGAGGGAGCTATAAACTAAGCTTTTACCGCGTTAGTTTTATTTAATGTTTTCATTATTCTGTTTAAAAAATTGTTTTCCATATACTAAGATATAAGATTGAATTATTGCCTTTTATGGTACATTGGTACACTTAGATTTCGGATTACATTTTCAATTATCTAATAATTGATATAAAAATGTTTAGTACATTTCTATTCATTTTGTGTGTGTGTGGGGGGGGGGGTGTAGAAAGCAGGAAATATTTACCCCGGGCTTTGTCAAAATGTCGCCGAGCAAGACTGTCCTCGGACAAAAATGTCGCTATCGACCGCCGCACCCAGCCGTGCGGGGGGCCCGCTACGCGGACCCCCCGGGCGGTGGAACCTAAGGCCTACGGCTAAGAGGTGGGGTGTGTGCGGAGAAAAGTCTAAATTGTGTCACCAAAATGTCGCCGTTCCAAACTGTCCCTTTGCTAAAATTACGATAAATGTATCGCCTTACAAAATGTTTTGCCATTTCAAAATACCTGAGCTTATAAATTGATTGTATTCTAAACAGGATCAGCTCCCCCCCCCCTTTTTGCATTTCCAAAAGAAGTTAGTAATAAAACAAATAAATTAATGAAATAAGAATGCGACATATATACATTCAACTTTAAACTCAAGCGTGAATGGAGTCAAGGAATTGATTCCCTACATTACTTCTCATTTTTTGAGGTGTTCATTTTAACCCGTACAATTAATTCCTAGCAAAGACACTCAAACGTTCATAGTTAAAACCGAGTTTTGCCGAGAAATATCCGAAATTCTGCAAGATAAATATTTTGGGTTTTGTTATCCAAACATTTCCTCAACGCATTCACTAAGACAGTACGTTTCAAAATTACACGAGCTAAAACTATGGTACATTGATGGTTCAGTGTGGTTCAGCAGCAGCAGCAGCTGTTATCAGAGATTCAGTAGGTCGATGTTACTGAAGAATCGCAGGAAGTACATTTGATAACAGGGATCCTGATTTTACTTGGAAGACATCCAGGTCAACGGTTGACATTTTATCCGTCGTCTTTTGTGCTACCAAGAAAGCGCGAGTACATTATTTTTCTCAGATTTCTCTGTTTAACTTGAAACAGAGACATCTGTTATAACTGGTGTAGTACTCGAAGAAAGTAGCTATCTGTAGCATGTATTGTTTTGTCAGTGTTGTGAACAACAGTTCGTTTAAGGGACTGTGTTTAATCATAATGCCACAGTGGACGAATTGTCGGTCAATTGAGTCAGTGGCGGATCCAGACAATCCTATTGGGAGGGGCGATTGAGTAATACATTATGGAGGGGGGGGGGGGTGAGCAATGAAAAAAAAAATTAAAAAAAAAAAAAAACTGAACATGTTTTTATTTTTCGAATAATGTGTATTGTTCCAAGAGTTGGAATGAAAGTTATAAGTGTTTCAAGTGCCACACATACACACACAAGAATAAAAAATTGGGAAAAAAAATTCTATTGATATTCTGGATCCATTATCTAAATTTACCCCTTCAACTTTTGATTCGTTTGAGGACTCGTTAAGTATTTTCAGTAGCCAGTTAGTTCCTCAATTGAACTTTTTGCCTTATAAAAGAAAGGTTGCAGAAAGAAAGGTACCGAACATAATGAAGAGAAAGATACATGAAATTTGAAAATAGTTATGGATTTGTTTGTTGATTGAGTTGAGTTTAATATTCGCGCATAAGTAGGAGTGTTTGCTGGCTCTCCCCCGAAAATGCATGCTTTTGAAATCCAATCAGCTATGAATTAAAATAATTATGTATATCCGATTTTATTCCTATCTCTTGAATTATTTTAATTCACAAAATGCTTTGAAGACTTTTCAAATCTTCCTGGGACGTTGGGCGTCTATAATGCCATATGATAGAACAGAAGTCCCTCCTCCCTCAAGTTCGATGGCGAACCCCCCCCCCCCCCAAAAAAAACCCTCTTTCCCTTTTTTAATTTATGTTTTAAAAATATTATTTATTTACTTATTTTTAATTATTATTTCATTAGGAAAGTTCTGTTCTGCGCTTATGACACGCACGCACACAAACTAAATGAATAAATAATATATAAACAGAATCAAATAAAATAAAAACTTTTAATTAAAAATAAATCAAGAAATTTAAGTAAATAAAAAAATTCCCCCCCCCCCAAATGTTTTATGGCGCAACATGCGCCATAATCACTGTAGGCACCTCTGTGATAGAAAGAACCAGAAGAATCATCAACAGGCAAGACATATTTATACATTCCCCGACAAAAAAAAAAAACTCTTATTAACAAAATATGTTCTCTAAATCACGGAAAAAAAAAAGTTATTTAGGCCACGTGTATATGTTTCTAACCGCACCCCTTAGACTGTGAAAGGGGAGCATTCGTCGCCAAAGCATTTCGTCTGCACGCAGGATAGCGTTTCAAGTTCTAAGGAACTATGTCAACAGAGCGACTTTAACACAAAGTATTTTGTTGTGTCTAAAAATAAAGCCGACTCCACTTTATCGTGCGGGACGAATTGGAGAAAGAAAATGATAATAACGAAAAAAAAAGTCCTATTTAAATATACTTCCTGCTGTTTTTGCGGCGCTATCAGCTGCTCAGACCTTAGCCAACCGTTACCTGTCGTTGGAACAATGCCAGGACAGCAGTTGGGACGTACCTTGATGGAATTTATTTTTTTTTATTTCGTTTTAGTGTTCGAAGGTGATCAACCTCATTGGTTTAAGATGCATTGCGCGTAGGCGGGAAGATTAATGTTGTCGAATTGCGCACCGGGGGTTTGACAATCTTAAAAAATTTGAATTCAAATGAACGTGTATCTAAACTTATAATTGGTTGCCTAGCTTTGAGTGGGCTTTTGATTCGCTCTACATTCAAAATTTTTATCAACAGTGCTGCCCATCCCAAAAATGTAGTCGTTTTGTTGTAGGGGTAAAACAAAACTTAAATTCTTCCTGTTTCGGCAGCACACAAAGTACAAAATTTTTTTTTCGCTGTTTAACTTCGTCAGAGAGTTGTAACTCTCAAAAAAATAAATAAAAATCTAGCTTTATATAGGTTGGTTTACTCATAACCAAATAACTATTCAGCCATGCCTTATTATTTTTGCTTAAAAGATGTCCTGTTTACAAATAATTATTCATCCGTACCTCAGGCACGTAGCTAGAACTTTGTTAAGGGGGGGGTCCAAGGTTTCACGAACTTCAAAAGAGGAGGCATGCTAAAGCAAAATTAGTAGCTCATATTTACGTTAAAAAATAAATCCAATTAAAACTAATTATTAAAATATGATAATTAACTAAAATTAATTAAATAATTGAAATTGATAGAGCATTTATTAAAAAATTATTTAACAAAAATTTTACATTAAGTGGCAAAAAAATTATTGTCAGTTTATAAAATTAACATTAAACTAAAAGTTTTCCCATACTAAGTTTTCATACATGGATAGAAAAATTCCATCACATAAGCTTCCTCTGTTCTGATGCTTTGAAAATGAGTGATATAATTCCTATTAATAAAAAGTTCACAATAAAAGAAAATCGGAAAACGAAAACTGTTTTATGGATTACTTGGAAAACGCAGGTAATAGTTTAATATAATATTAAAGCTTTGTAATATATTTCAACAAAATATGTACAAGTCATTTTATTTGAAAAAAATAAAGAAATCTATATCTATCGAGTCGAATGTATAACTATGAATGCAATATAACGTAATTCCGCCACCCTGTCCGATTTGAACAAGATTTCTGGCAAAATTCAACCACCCTCTCGACGAAAATATTAGCAAGGTTTCATTTAAAAAGCTTGAGCTAGTTCTTTATTTATCTACTTTATAACATTCTTTTGATTATACGAAATTGAATGAAGTTTCTAATTTTATCCGTTTTCTAATTATCATTTCTAACCATCATTTAAAAACTTGAACAAACTATTAACTCTTTGATGGATGGAGACTTCCTTTGTTGCAATCATTAAAAAAAAAAAAAAAAAAAAAAAAAAAAATGCGTATTGCCGTTTTTTTTAAAATCGTTATTATTATTTTTTTGCACAACGAATTGGTAAAATAAACTCTCTTAGGATCCATTATGGTATTTTTTTTTTCTTTCTAATGGGGCTTCGTTAGAGGCTTTAGCCTTTTCGGATCTAGTGCGAACCACCGATATGGCATCTAGTCTTTCAAATGCTACCATTAAGGCGCGGATGTGACTGCACAGGAAATTTCGATGCCGAGTTTCCACCAGATGGAGACACTTGAGCTCTCTTCGGTGCGAAACTGCACTAGGGGTTTAATTTTGTCAAGCCAAACGAATACCTGAGAGATCTTTTACCTGTCGAGTAATGGAATGTATGGTGAATGAAATTAAGCATCCACGTATTTTTATTTTAACAACATTTTGGGAAAAATGCAAATGATTGCTTTTTATAAATGTTTTTTATAAGGTCATGAATGATTTAAACATTATTGGCGATTTTCCTCTGATGTTTTCAATTTGATGTTTCATTTAAAAGATCAAGAGGAGGCATTGCACCCACCTATCTCACCACCAAACACGAGTTCAGTTTATTCTGCCAATACAAAAAAAACTTCTGTACAAATCAGTCTTTTTCAAATTAAAAATATAATTGTAAACAACTACAGGGAAAATGGCAATATACTCTATTACGAATTATCGTGTCAATATTTGATTATAACCTGGTTACTTTACTGTCTTTATTAGCAGTAAGCAAGTGTTCGACTCGAAAATTTCATGATTTGGAGTCAAACGTCAAATTTTGATCATTAAGGTAATCTTCGTCCCGTTTGCGATTGCAATAATACAGTAGCATTAAATTAGATACATTTTCAACAATATGTAATATGCATAAAGCTAGCCAATTTTTGAAATCAAAACTTATAGGTTTCTTATAGCCTCAGTTTGTAAATTTTTTGCTCAACAGTCATCTGATGTTCAAAAGCCTAAAGACAATCTTTTGTAAAAAAATCTTAAAAGATTGTGGTTAAAAATCCAGTAATGATTTAAATCTACCTTCCAAAATTCATCTAACAATAATAACACTTCTGATTCTTTCATTTTCAAATTGGTATAACTTCCATTCTAGGAGCGATTTTGTAATCATCATGTATTCTCGAAAGCATATCATATTTTATAACGTAGGTATTGACTTTTTTTTCTTTCTTTTATGTGATGTTAGTAAAAGATATTCTATTGCAAGAAATAGCAAATAATTTTAACTTGAAGAAATTAAGAGTTAAAAAAAAATCTAATATAGACGTGAAAAACACAAGAAAATGTACCTCGCATTGACCTTTTTTGAATTATATGCGCAGTAAATAGCAGAAACTTTCACCTAGTAATTTTATAGTTAAATGCACATGTCCGTTTTTTGTTACGTTTAATACTACCTCCGCAATTTACTAATGATGGATGCATAGACGCTTATTAAATAATTCCTCAGTAAAAAGGCGGTAAATACTAATCAGAAAATTTATTCCAATGAAAGAAATACAAATATGCTTTTCTTGAAAAACGGAACAACATCGAAGAAAGATTTTTTTCTTCAGTTAAAAATGACTAGCTGCTCTTCTCTTGGGACCATAGACTCACATTTCAGTAAGATTTAAAAGTACGAATTTCTAATAATTACTTTTAAATTACATGTGTTAATATGGCCGAACTTGCAATTTCATAAACTGATTACAGTAAAATATTCAAGTAATTTTCAATTTCATTCTTCGCTTCATAAAATTTTGATACAGCGAAAAGTAATTTCGTTGCATCAACTTCAAATTTATTTATTCACTTATGTTCAAAAAAAAAAAAAACCCGAACTTTTCAGGATTACAGTTTAAAAGTTGTAAGCTTCCGGGGAGATAAGCAATCTATTATTGTTAAAAATAAACTAAAAGTTTAAATAAGATTATTAATCAAAATATAAAATGAATCTGAAATAAATCATACCAAAAATATAAAGTTCAAAAATAAATTAATAATTAATATTTATTTTTTCTCATCCTCAATCACACGAAATGTGTAGAATTTTTTTTTTCGTTGCTGTCGGAACTTAGTTTTTAAACGGGAAAACATATTAACACATAAATTGCTCGTATTGTTAAGAAAACTTTAAAAGGAAACACTACAACTTACTTAGTTTATGTACACTTAATTTTCTTCTGATTACAATTTTGTCCAAGATATGTTTCCTATAAGCGCGTGGTAGAAAAAAACTGTGTATTAAAACAGAAAATAATAGGAATTTCAATTACTAATTCACCAGGGATGCACCTCACTCTGGCTGTCCTTCGTGCAGCATGTGTCTAGGAAATCAAGTCCAAACGGGAAAAGAGTCAAAACGAAAAGAAGAAAGAAAGAACGGCCCTAATGAGACTGGGGAATGTTTGTTTTCAATTAGTTTGCCGATAGCAATTTGGTGGGCTGAGGGAGAGGGGCCGAATTTCAAGGTCACAACCCAGTTGGGTTGAATTGGAAATTCGTCGTTTTCGGACGGATTCTTCGCGACACAGGAAGAGACCGGCGGCAACTGGGAACTCGCAGTTATTTCACGAGGTTCTCGTGTTCTGAATTGACTCGGACGCGGGAAAATTGTCGATAAATGGGAATATTTAAGGGGAAAATACCGGGTTTCATAAAATTTCTCTCTTTGGAAAATTTTTGTTTTCGTGAGGTGCAACAACCGAGAAAAAGCAGACGGTGGTCTTTCGGGAAGGGGGGGGGGGGGTCCGGACCCCATGGACCCCCCCCCCCCTTGGCTACGTCCTTGCGTACCTGCGTATATAGATTATGCATGGAAGTAGGATTTGTTTTTAACTGTCACCTAAGGCCAGACGAAATATAATAAACAGTTATAATTATGCGATGATAAAATCATTACGAATGCCATTGGTTAAGACTTTATTTGAGTGTTGAGAGCTGTTTAGAAATTATCTTTTTTGTTAAAGATCCGACACTCCATTGACCGAATAAGGAATTGAGTAACTAAAGAGTTCTTGTTTTAAAAAAGAGGATTATTTGAAAATTGTTAGTTGTTTCACAAACCAAGTGTCAGATAATTATTTATGACCAGTTCACCCACATAACCAGATGAGCTTAAATGTAATACAATCTTAAGTTGTTAAAAAAGCGTTTCAATTAGAAAAATTGGCCGCTGTTCGATACTGAGGTGTTATATGATAAATTATAAATTATATTTATATTACCAGCTGATATTTTGAGAATATTCGAAACCCTTCAATTTAAAGTTTGTTATTGCAAGATGCAAACATCCTAAAAACAGGATATTTGAATATTTAGAGATTAAGCTGTTTTTACATTTCGATGTGTTGATTTCTAAATATTTAATGATAATGATAAAGATCATGTTCTCATACAAGAAAGTTTGTTTAAGCACGTCGTCAGTGTCGGCGTGAGTTTTTAATATTTTTACTGGGGAGTTTGATCTCATCATAACCCTTGATTTTGAGCCGTATTGCCAATTCTTCTATGTTAATGACCGTTATAACTCATTCTCCCATCCAGGTGCACAGGGATTTTGGGGCTCGTCACAAATGATGAGTACTCTTTAAATTACGTATTAAAAAGAAATAAAAAATACTTTATTTTACTTAACTAGCTGCGTTGCACGATCTATCTTAAAAAAAAAAAAAAAAAAAAACAAGTGACTCACTTGTTTAAAAATCAGGCTTAAAAAAAAGAGGAAAACAAAGAAGTAAAATTTTTCTTCGACGTGTAGAAAAGAGCAATTTTATGACTATTTTTTTTTGATTCCAAAAATTCATTGCGTAAATTGTCAAGGGTCCCCGTCAATCATTCATGTCAGGGGTACCCCCATAAGCGTAAACATTCCATTTCACGAAGTTTCTGGTAAAACCCTTCAGGGGGGGGGGGCGGGCAAAAACCCTTATATGAATTTCTGAGCATCAAAGGACCTCTGCCGAATTTGGCAATGATCCAACGTAAACTGGATTCGTTTAAGGACCCCCCCCCCATGTGAATTCAAGAGCATTAAAATATGCCAAATTTGGAAAAAAAATCCGACATACACTGGATTTGAATAATCAGCACAAACGTAAGTTTTGATATAGTCGATTAGCATTTCTTAAATTGTGTTCCGCGGAACCCCATGGTTCCACGGAGCTCTCTCAGGGGTTCCGTGAGACATGAGTGTTATCTTTTCACACATTTCAAATTTTTAACTCAAAATATCGATAAAAATAATGCCTTTTCAATTTTAAAAGTAAATTCCCTTTTACTTTCGTATACTAATCTGAGCATTATTACTCATCACTTCTCACCTCATGGTTCGAAAAGTAGCCTAAAAATGCGTTTTAAAAACTTTAATTTTGAAAAAATTAAGGAAGAAGTTATTAAAAAGTGACTTCAATGTTGAAAAAGTTTCGGGAGGGCATCCCAAACATCTTTTCTTACAACATTACAAAATATTTCCTAAAATTACAATTTTTACGTAAATTTCAAATTTTCTGCTCTTCATACTAGCCACTCTCAGTATCTATGACAGCAGTTGAAAGGAGAATTTCAATATTTAACTAGTAAGGACCAATTTAAGAAGTAGTACTCTGTCGTGATAAGCACAAAAGTCATATCTGTACTTTTTATTAAAATTGATTTATTGTCACGAGGCGGTTCTCAACTCATTTTACTTATCCTATACAATGCTTTGGGGCTATTTGTGGATGGGAAATATTTTAAAATCCTGAAAAAGTGGAACTTGAATCAAATACGCGTAAAACTTTGAAAAGCAGTTTCTTATTTTGAGCTCAGCTGCAGATACGATTTTTGTGCTTAACACGGCGGTACTAGTCAAGAGTACTGATGTGCCGGATCGTCAAAGAAGTAAATCCGCGGATCCGGATCATTAGTGTCAAGATCTACGGATACGGATCTCAATATTTTTTTTTACCCCAATTCAACTATCCAAGTGTAAAATTTGTTACGGAAGTTATCCCCGTCAGAATAATGGCAGTTTCTTCAAAAAATGTCAACTGCGGCAAAAATATAATCAAGACTATGTTTTACTCTTTAAAAAATCTCCGTTAAAATTGAGGGAGAGTTGGAAGGAATGGGTCAGCGCTGCATTATTGCTTAGCTGGAATGTGAAAAATTATTTCTAGCTTACTCGGTAGATGTAGGATATAGGAGCAAGAGTGTAAAGCTGCTACTGGACAGGCTAGAAATATTTTTTCCATTTTATTTCAGCATAAATGCAGCGCTGACCCATTCCACCGAACTTCTCCGACCGACGAAATACAGATCCGAGAACACCTTTACAAACAGTAAATAGAGAATTTAGTCTCACTTTTTTTAAAGGATGCCAAGAAAAATAAAAATGAAGAATAACAGAAACCCCAAATCAATTACAAAAACTAAAATTAATTTAAAGAAAAAAAAAAACAAAACATATTCCAGAGAGCCGACCTCATATTAAGATGAATTTCACGGATCAAAACACACATTTATTAACAAATACGAACTGACAGCAGGTAAAAATTCTAAATCATTGAGCTTTTTCTCCTTATCTTCCGACTATGAAATCGCTACCAATCACGCGTATAAAGGCTTAGAATTGCCTTTAAAATTTATATAACAAGATTATAGCTCCTACTGTATATAAGTTGGAAGTTTCAAATAAATATCAAACGCAGTAAACTTCGTTCTTTCAATAGGGCCAACATTTTTAACGTACGGGTAAATTTTTACTACCATAATTGTGAAAAACTTTAAATCGGTTTTTAATGTCTCCGGTAATTAAAGTTCTACCATAACGAGGCCAAGTTAAGAACACTTTCGATCAAGTCACCTTTTGAACGAAAAATGAACTATCAAAATCGGTTCATCTGTTTATGAGCTACGATGCCACAAAAAGACACACTAATACACACTTTTAAAACTTATTTCCCCTTCCTTTTTGCAACGGGGGAGGGGGGGGAGATACAAATTGGCTTCTGAAATGATACTTTATAATTTAAATAGGGAATAAAACCTAATTTCAACGGAATTTAAGAGTCTTTTATTCAAATATTTAAAAATTTTTAGAATAGAAGTGATCCGTTTAAGATCCGTCAAAAAAGTAACAGATACAGATCTTTACTTTCCCTCGGATATCTACGGATACGGATATCCGGAACATCACTAGTCAAGAGCGTCTAAATGTTCTAGCTCTGTCCGAGTCTGTCACACAGTGACAACAAAGACTTTGATTTATAAAAAAAAACTAAAAAATTGTTGAAAAATAAGAGGCATTTTGATTTTTTAAGGATAAAAAACTTTTTGTGTACATTTATGTGAATTATTGACACTATTGTAGGTAAAACATATTCTAGTCCTGATAAGAAAATAATCACATACTCAGAATCACAAATAGGAGTGCGTTGGTATTCTACAATAACAATTATCAATAATTAGGATGATCTATAAATAATTCTATTTAATTAGCAATTTAATGACGAATAGTTCATGTCATAGTATCTTAGAGGTCCCTCTGAAAAAGAATCCTGACTACGCCACTGTAAACTTTTGACGAAAAACCAGGGGTTCCACGAAAAAAGTGAGCATTGAAAAGGATTCCACTAATCAAAGAAATTAAGAAACGCTGTAGTAGATAGATTAAAAATAAGAAAAAAAAACTTTAGGTATATTAATTTGATGTATGTTTTAAAACTTTTTAAAGTCGATTTTAGCGACAGCTATTCGGTTAGTTTTTGAAGTATTGTTTAAATGCGTCAAAAGTGGAAATTTTTTTTTTCTTTCTAAGTTACACTTGAATGTTGCCTTGAGCTTGAGACACACCCTTTCCATGGCAATTCATTTCTGTTGTGAACAGCTGCTCGTCTCTCGTTAAAATTATTTTGGGAGATGTTCTGAATCATACGATAGTTAAGACTTTCCCAACAACCAAAATAAATGATGACTTTCAGCTGCTATCAAATGTCGGTGCCCAGACGTAATGTGAGTATGGTCCCTCGTGGAGTGTTTTTCTTTCCTTAAGAAACTATTAATATAACTTGTAGCATTTTGAACAAATTTGATTTATTCTCTTAGTTCTTGTTAATGGAGAAAGTGCTAGTTCCAACTACTCAATGAACTTATATTAGCATTTACCATTATTTTGTACAATTATTCCTTGTTTTGCTTTGTTTTTGCGTGTTGTGTAATGTCTCACTATCGCAACCAGAATTCACCTTCTGAGGCGGGGGTTACGATCGTCCCTATAAGTATTTATACTGTGGCGTCGCTACTGGGGGAGGGGGTTCGCCCCGGGTGTCACCCGTCTGGGGGGTGTCACTCAAAGTGAAATTGCAAGTTTTTAAAAAATATAAAGCTAAAATGCATTTTTAAGGCTACAATTTTGAAAAGTTTCCCTGGGGGGGAGGGGTGTCACCACAAATTAGCGCCCCGGGTCTCACCCATGCTAGGTACGCCACTGATTTATATACTATAAAATCCCTTATTTTTCCGAAAAAGAACATGTCTGTAATTTTAGGAATTTAATTTGAACATAATCGAAAATTGATTGCGTATCAAGTTGAAATATTTCTCCAGGCTTAAATTTTCACGCTTACGACGGATTCGCGAAAATTAATGCCTGGCTAAAACAAGTGCTTTTACGGTGTAAACAACCTTACTAGGATTGGCACCCGTGTTAGAACCAAGGGTTGCTGTTTCGCCACTGATGATCTTGTAGTTGTAAAAATGAAGTCATGAAAAGGCATGGTGACATCGAACTTGTGTTTTGAGGAAGGCTATTTGAGGCAGTGAGAAGCAAAGGGATGTAAGTGGGCATTTTCAAGTTTTGAGTTAAACACGTTTAAAGATAAGGTCCTAGGTCGACTTTCATTGAAAAGTTTTTCTTAATCGCGGTTTATAACAGCACCTACCATGGCTTCCAGTACTATCTATTGCCCCAAGACAGAGGAGAGGTTCACTTACCGTTTGTACTGGTTATCTCCAAATTTTTAATTTTGCAGCTTACATCCATTTGCTTATCACTACATTTGTAAAATGTACTATCTGATATATTGAATTCAAAGTTATATGCACGAAGGTAAATATAGAGGTAATGGACTCGAAAGACTCAAGCATCCCTTCAAAAAATTTCTTAATGATTGAGTGACTATTTTCTGTTAATCTATTGTCCAAAACTGTTTAAATAGTTTCACTCGTACAAAAAATAAATCCCAAAACAACAATTCTTAAATGTGGCTTTTCCGTTAGGAAAACACTAAATTATTGACTCTGGACACGTGCAGTTTATTATGTTTTTTGAAGTTATGATATTGCTATTGCTGCTTATTGAGGTGAACCTTATTTAGACTCAGTGAAAGCATGTAAAAATTTAACCCCTTTTCCTCCTGCCCTAGACATTGAAAATATGTGCAAAAACTGTATCTACATTTTTCAGATGACTGCGCAGTATTTGCGACCCGACTTCATTCTTTCCTTTTTTCTACGAAAATTTCTACGTCCGGTTCCAGAACGTTGGAATGTTGATAAAACGTGACGGGCATGCAGTAAAAGGGTTTCTCTTTTGTCGAACAGCGATTTTCAAAGTGTTCCACGTGTTTGACCGGATTCTTACCTCGTAGGCCTTTTACCTGCGGTCACAGTGTTGCAAGAAAATCTTCGTCCTTGCCAATAAACTCGTGTGTCCACTCCAACCGCTCACTGAACTGAATCTTTTTCAATTTTCATAGCATAGATTGATTTTCCTTGTGACATTTATAATTGAAGTTTGGGCTATTGAATTCGAATCGTTTTCTCTTTCTTTTTTTTTTAGACAAGACATTTTTTTCATGCTAGTTCGGACTTTTTTTTTTGGTAATTTTTGTTCTAAGCCTGTTATTGGTCATTAGTTACACTTGACTTTCAGTATTTCGCTTTCAGTTCAAGTAACAGTACTTACTTAGTTTTCTTGCATTATGTTTGTAGTTATCGGGGCATGGAAAGCATAGATATTTAAGAGAATTAAAAATACATGTATGAATAAAAACTTAGCTTTCTGAGGATGAAATGAGTGAAGATATGCGTTTTATTTTCATTTTTAATATTTAGAATGTTTCACATTTTCGTATCCAAAAAAAAAAAAAAAAAAACAAACAAATTAATTGTAATGTTTTAAAAATTTCCAATCGCTTCCCGCCATTTTAATTGATGCTAACCTTGTAGTATATAAAATACAAAGCTTGAAAATACTCTTGATGGTGTAACTAAATTTTTGAGGTTTGTTTATGATTTTCAATGCCTGAAATACGCTTGTAGAGGCGTTAGAAATATATCTGCATACACAATTACACATACATGCAATTTTGCTGTATATATATATATATATTTGTAAACATGGTGCAATGTAATGTAAATTAGTTAAAAACTACCTTTTCTTTTGCTTCGTTACCCCAAACCCCGAGGCAGGTGCCCCCAAAACATTTTTTTCTCATCTACAGTATTGCATGCACAATATATCATACGAGGCAAAGGAATGTAAGTGGCAAAATTAAATATTTGGAGAAAACTAGTACAAATAGTAGGGGTGAACCTCTCCTCTGTCTTGGGACAAGATATAGTACTAGTAGGGTAGGTGCTGCTGTACAGCCTGATTTAGAACAAAAATTCAATGAAAACCTACCTTTGCATCTCACTGCCTCATATACGTTAGTGCTCGTTTATTGCGAAGCAGTGTGCAACGAATTTATGGCTATAACTTATTAAAAGCTTCAATTTGCCCTTTGCGTCTTAGTGTGCATCATTTATCTTTTTAACGAAATTACGGCTGTAACGAAATTTCATCTTGATCCCTTCGACTTCGTTGAAACAGGCGCTATAAAAGCTTTTGTCGGATCTTTTCATCCATAAGCTCATGTCTTTTGCATTGGAAAAGGCGTTCCTTGTAACGCCGAAACACGTGTCTGCAGTTATCTACAAATTGTTCTTTTTGACGTTATTTATTTTACTTTTTGGCGCAAATGTATTTGTTTAACTTAATTATGTAAAAGCTTAGCGGTTTCTCTCAACTTTTGATGAAAGACGCCAAAAAATTTTTTCTATTTAAAAATTTTTTTCATTTATAGCGAAGCTTTGAATTTCCAGCTTTTTTTTTCTAAGTGTCTCAAAGAAAAAAAAAGTACTTGCTGGAAAAGTATTAGAATTGAAAAAATTATAAAAAATTTTCTGCATTCCGAAGGAATTAGTATTATGAATTGTTTCCCATACAATCCCTTCAAACGCTGAATGAACGCATATTCTGCTCTGCGCTTTGAAAGATTCTTTCGCCAAATATGGACTTCCAACGCTCGTGATCTTACGGCGCTGACTGGCGGTCACGGTGTAAGTTTGCACTTGTTTTTTTTTCCTTTACTTTTTCACTGCCATGGCCATTCACTGCTTTTCAGTCTTGAATCGTTTGTTTTCCACCCTTTTTTCAAACGACTTATCGTTGTAAGTACTCTTCGTCGTCCTTGAACATTTAACTCACTTTGTTTCTCATAATCCTACTTGATAACATGAAGACAATTTTGCTTTTGATACTTGATCGGCTTTTGTCATCACAGTGATTCGTCATTGTTTTGTCGTTGTTTCGCTACTTTGATTTTTTGTATAGTTTTGCACTTATTTTTTCCTTTAGTTAAAAAAATGGTTTAGCTAACAGTTGAACCAGTATAAACTGAAAATAGTTGATCCACCCAATTAAATACTAGTTGATCGCTGGTTAATGACAAATTGGAACTTGTTCTGTGTAACTAGTAGCGAATGTTATTAAAATGAAAACGAGAAATAGCGTTTTTATCATGAAAACTATTCTTGCGTCACATGACACACTTCATGTGAATTATATTTATTTACATTTTACAGCCAAAACTTATCCAAATATAGGACTTTCTTTAAAGTCCCCCCCCCCCCCCTTATAGCAGAAACTTCCATTGTTGTCATGTTTCCGTAACAAAAGAATAAACAAAGCACGTGATTCTTTTTGTTTCATTTTTGCTTTTTGTGCTTATCAACTGATTATAAGTTTAGTATTCAGCGACATGTACCACTTTTTTTTGTACCGTTTCATAGCACTCACCTTTCTCTACCCCGTGAATTGTAAGTACTTCCGTTAACAAGTTTCCGGATATTAGTTTTCCCAAACCTGTTGCGTGTTGATTTTCATTTCTAGCTTCCTGTTTCACACCCGCGTTTCGTTCGTTTCTGAAAACTTAATTACCGGATGCTCTACTCCGTTCAGAAGAGTTTATGTCAATCGTATCAATCGCATTTTGAAGTTATTGAATATTATTTTTAGGATTCCCGAAAGCTGTACGTGGGACTTCGTGATTATCTTTCTCAAGCGTATGATGAATTTTACCTGGGGTCACTATTTTGTCACCCTAATGTCTACAAAACACTGCTTTCTAAAACTAGGCAGCATGACCCTATAATACTGTGACGTAGTATCTATAGCCCTGTCTGAGCAGCAACATTTCTTGACCTCGGAAAAATAAGCCGAGACCAAACGAAGGAAGTACAGTATAACTCGATTTAAAGATTTCTTCAATTTAATGGTACATTTTGGTCAGGATTTGACTGCATTGAATGTCTATGCTCCTCAATTTAACGATTTCCTTGATTTTATAACTTTTCCCAGTCCCTTGACAATCGTTAAATCGAGGTCATACTGTAGTTTCCAGCGTGGTGCCCGGATTTTAGGTGAAATTAGGCTCTTGGCTTTAGAAATCAGATTAGTTTGTTAAATCCACGCATATGTAGCTCTTTTTTTTTGTCACAATTTCTGTAAATTGTTAAATGTTTTCAATTTTACGAGTGGACCAGTGCAGAGTAGCACATCCATTTGAATCGAACGCGCCAGCTAACAAGCAAAGTTTGCCAACTAGTTTTTATAGGTGAAGTATTCCAAAAACGCAAAATGTAACACGTTTTTTTTTATTTCAAATCTGGTTTCAATTTGGCCACTGTTGGTGATACTTAGAGAGTAAACTATTGAATCACATTAAAATTACCAATAATGGGAAAATGATATTAAATTGGAGTAAAAGGAAGTCATGTAAGGCACACATCAACTCGTTTTTTTTTTTTTTTTTTTTTTTTTTTTTTTGAGTACTCAATGGCGTCATATACAGATCCGGATCGGTATTGAAAAGGAAGTTTTTTGCTTCTCACTGCCTCATATTGTAAAATTTTAATTAACTGTAGTAGTCCACCAAATTTTTTTTTTGTGTACTCAGGAGTGTCGTATACAGATCCGGATTTCTTGTTTTGTTTCAAATTAAGTTTTAAACAAAGATGGATAAATGTTAACTGGCGAGTAATAAGACTTTAAGTTAAGTTAACGATGTGAATCGAACAAAAATTTGGCTGTGCCTTAAATATCAACATCAAGGTTTTATTTTTCAGCGAAGTCATCAAAACTCTGAAACCTGTACGAGGCTTGTACCTGAATATATTAACGATTGGAATGTACGGATGAGTAATTGCTGAGATGCAAACCGCTGCATCACCTATCGTAAATAATACACGCGTTGCCTTAATGAAGTATGCGGATGCATTTCAACGCATCCCCGCCGTGACGCCAATAAAAGCGCCGCCAAATTTAAAACCGCCGCCGAATTCCTGAAATAATTTTCACAATCGGTTTCTCCGTCGCCGTATCAGCTGATCACTTTGGAAAGTGGAGTTGTTTTTCTTACCCGCGGCCTTTTTAATTCAAGTGTCAGCTGGCAGAGGAGCCGAAGAACCAGTCTGAGGAATTTGTCTGCCTGGCAGCAAAAATTCTTGGACTGTGTAAAATAACGACTTTGGCGTTGAAATTGATCTGAAGTTGGCTTTGATCGTTGTGCTTGATTATCAAAAACAATTTTTTTAGAGCCTTTTTTTTGCGAAAATTAAGTTTACCGTGCTCAGTCGTCTTGATGAGAGAATTATAACGCCACTGTTCGACATTCGGTTGTTATTCCTACTAGAAAACGAAATTCGTTAGTACAACGCAGAGTCCAGGGTTTCCCAAGAGGATAAAATGTATTCCTAGCCCTTTGAGGAACCCCTAAATTTGTCATTGTTTTTAAGGTTTAATTTGTAACAAAAAAATTCTGGGAGTCCTCTATTTTGCAGAACTTTATTTCATACGTAAATCGAAAAAATAAGAGCGGAAAAACTGCAAAACAAGGATAAAATATTTTTACAGGACATCTTCAAAGCACAACGCTCAACCTTTCACTTTGGAAAGTCGAGTTGGGCCTACTCTTTTGCCTAAGTTCCTACTGTAAATGCTATATAAATTCAACATTCATCCAGACACACAGAGCATTTTATATAAGTAGAGGTACAATACATGAACTTCAACCTTTTGATCAAGTTAAAATTTTGTTTTCTCCTTCAAAATTCTTAGAACTGGCTTGACTTCGGATTTCTTTGATGTAGAGTGAAAATTTGGCTATTTAAAAAAAAAACAAAACAAAAAACAAAAAAAGTAGGGGAATGTGGGGGCAAAGTGAAATATACTGGGGCGAAGTGAAATGGTGAAATATTTACTCTCTTTAGAGTCACCTATCCGGTAATATTTTTACCATGAAGGAGCACAGGTAGTCGATTCCAGAAAGGGGGAAAAAAAAATCGCCGTAGATTAAACCATTTGTTAATAAAGGCAATTAAAAAGATAACTCAAATCGTAATATTTTGTTTTAAGTTACAAGTCATTTTGGTGACTATAAAATGATAAAGTTATTATTAACGTTTAAAATATTGAGACCTTCTAATATTTGGTGCAGTATCAATTTAGTAAATATTAAGCTTATTTGTATTTTAAAGAATTTGCGCAGTTAGTCAAGTGCATGTAGGGCAAAGTGGAATAGTTTTTTTCAGTTACTCACACAATCATTTACTAAATCACTTACATTTTCATTTATTAATTCATTTACAATCCTTCATTTAGAAATTCGCTAATTCATTCACTAATTTTATTTTCCTCGCTCATTTATTTTTCTTCATACATTAATTTAACTATTCATTTATTATTTCACTATCATTTCATTTGTTCATTGAACCTTTTGTTTGCTGACTTATTTGATCGGATTTTTTTTTTAAATAATTGAAAAGAAAATATATCAAGAGAAAAATATTTTATATTTAGCTTTGCCCCTTCAATGCAAGTTTTATTATAAAATCCAATGTTCTTTCTTTATGTACTGTAATTTTCAAAACAAATTTCCTGTTTGTTCATTTAAAAAAAAAAAGCTCAGTCATCTTAACTATTTCACTTTGCCCCCTACTGTATATTTTTTTAAACAATAGCATGTTTATTTTTTAAAATTCTGATGTCTCAATATAATATTATTTCCAAGTTATTTGTGATCGATACTTTATGAAATAAATTGTACTTAGGGTACACATATGTCCCATACTTTTAAAATGTTTAACCACCTTTGGCAAAATTATTCAATTTAACATCATTCCTTCCGCAATATTCATATCCAAAGGTTAATTTTGTCGCACGTTTGAGTTAGAAATTTATAGTCGGGACCTGAGAATACATTAACATGCCAATTCCCCATCGTCGGTTTTCTGACTGAATTACTACATACTGTGTTTTTAAATAGTTACTTAAACCATAAACTGGTTAAAATTATCTCGTTACTCCAACAGATGACGCTACTAGCGATTGTTTCTTCACTGCCGGCTCGAAATGTTAGTTTCGTTTTTCGTATTTCAAGATTTCTTTTCTCTCTTTCGGACCACATACTACCACAGCATATGACAGGGGTGACCACTTTGGAGGGGGGGGGGGGGGGGGTTCATGGCGCAGATTGCGCCATTGAAATTTTTAGGGAAGGTTGTTTAGAGGGGTGTTGTTTTCCTCTTTTTTTCGGGGGGGGGGCTTTCGAATTGGGGGATCTTCGTGGTATTGGAGGGGGAGGGGTGCGCAATTGTTCTTAGAGGGCGAGGGAACTTTTCACATTTCAGTTGTTTGTCACACATATATTTATGTTTAAAATTAATGACGATTCAAGAGTTCCTTTTGACTGCTTTTGCCGGGCCACTCAAAAAAATTAAGAGTTCCGCATGCGGCCCGTGGACCGCAGGTTGAGTATAGCTATTCCATGGGTTTCTGGGAACAAAAATAAAGAACCATTTTTCAAAAAAATAGTTAATATGCTTTGAAATATATACCATTTTGTTTGATAAATAAACAATTCACTTATCTCAGTTTTTTCCTTGTGAAAAGGGGAGGGGTATGTCTTATGAAATCTTCCGTTATTAATCATTAATTTCCATGAAAATTTATTTCTATCAAGACAAAAAATTTTCTTTAGACAGTTTTTACTACTTATAGCTTCATTATTAATGTCAATTACCATATGAAGAATGGTACTTATGAATTTGTTTGACTTAGGGATTTTTTTTGGAGAGGGAGGGGGGGGGGAGGGGATGTAGTTTTAAGACAAACATCTGAACATTATCTGCTGTATTTTACCTTTCCCGAATTGCAAAAGGCCAATGGGTCATAAAGTTAAAATTTTAGAATTCTGACTAGACTAGAGTCGTATGAAGATTCATTAAAAAGAGTTTTAATTAAGAGTCGAGTTTTTCTTTGAAAGATGATTATTACATTCATATAGTAAATATATTGCTCAAAAATAATCTGGTCCTAGAAGGTGTCTTTCCACATTTTGTAACCCTTTCACGTGAGTTCCCCTGCGTCAAATATTACTCCAAATCAGAGGGGGGGGGGGGGAATAAGACCACCACTGATCCAATTTTTAGTGGCATTTTTAAGAATTGAAGTGGGATTTTGGTTTTGTACTTTAGTTCATTTTTTAAAAATTTTAGATAAATATTTATATGAACAAAATATACGCATACATTAATGTAGCGCAAAATTTGTTAATGAGCAAAATGCTGATAGCAGAAATAAGTTTTATAGTTGCAAGTTACCAACCCGATTAACATTAAAATCTCTTTCAATGTTTGTTACGTATAGGCAATCTTCTTTTAACCATTTACTAAATAGTGTACTAATGATGTACTCTCAATCGCTCTTAGAAAGTGTTCTCAATGCTTAATAATAAAAAAAAACAAAGAAGTCCGCAAGTTGCGATCTCGACAAAGAATGTTTTAGTGCAGCTTTGGCATTTAATCGGTTTAAAAATAAGTTTTGTTTGGTGCATTAGGAGCAGAAGATACTCAATATTTCAAAAGTGTTTCCGCATTCAAAAAAAAAAAAAAAAAAAAGTTCGATCTTTTCTCCCTGTTTCTTTGTGGCTAAATTCCTAGATTCTTCCATTCATTGACAATAATATGGCAGTTGAAAATTATCGTCAGCCATCTAATTTATACTAGCTGTCTTCATTGAAATAAATTTGAGAAATAAAAAAATTCAAGATGACAAATTTCGCGATCTTTTTAACGTATGTTCTCTAATGGTGAACAGTCGGAAACAGCGCGCAAAGGGATTTTTATTGAGTGGGGTGCACAATCACGCGCTTTAGCTCGAACATGAAATGTTTTCATTTGAGGGTTCAAAAATTTAAATTTCGGAAAAAAAAATAATAAAAAAAAAAATCCACCGTCTGCATGGTGCATAGCTTTGCTACCTGTTATTATTCATTTTCCCACAGAACTTTTTTCTATCCTCTTTTATGCTTTATACGTTCCCTATGTATCCCTCCTCCCTTTTTTTTTCTTTTCTTACTTATCCCTTTTTGGAATTCGGAATGTTCCCTTTCTCCCGCGCAAACTTTGACCACCTGCTCCCAACGTCTGCTGTTTTCTACAAGGAAAAAAATCTTAGCTCTGTCGCTCCCTTCTTACCCCCTCTTTTAGCGGAAAAAATCAATTGTTGGGTAACAACGTCGAAATGGAATGTTTTCTAGAAAACTGGAATTGTTAACGAATATTTTAAAAAGCTATCTCGTATGCTCTGAATGAAATTCCATGCGGATTTTTTCGCTTGAATTAGAGCGGCGGTTATTGAGATCGCTGGTATAGTAAGAATTTGATTCATACGAAAATAAATAAAATAAACTAACTAATTTTGTCTCTTAAAACCTGCCCCTTATACAGGCTTGGGCCTCCACCACTTAAGCCCTGCCCAGATCGTAGCGACATGCCCGCCATCTTGGGGCTAAATTTCTTCCTATGCCTGCTATGGTGAAACAGCATGTTTTGCTTCTTGACTGTAGATTGACATGGAGTTAATTTATAAAGAAGCAAAACACTCTACTCCACCATAGCAGACACAGGAAAAAAGCGGCGTTTAGCCCCAAGATGGCGGATGTATCGCTACTTTTAAACTACGAGCCAGGGCTTTATCCACCACAGTATATCTCCATCTTTCTCGCTACAAAGCCAGAATTTTTTCCAATTAGTAATCTTTATCAAACAAAAAAATGTCAATAAATTTTGTTTAAAATCCTTAGCATTATCGATCCATGATTCCTTGGGTTTTCCTCCCTTTCTGTTGAAAAATTTAACGTTATCTTTTTGAGTATGTTTCCTTCTCTCTGAACGTGTCCGAGCCCGTGAATGGTAAAATGAGAAACTGTATTCTCTATTATAATATGGAATGGCTCTTCTTCTGCAGTACCTTAAATCGGCTAAAATCCTAAAAATTAATCGGAAGTTGCCGTTTTGCTACCAATTGCATTCTGACTTGTTTATATATTGCGTTGTAAATGTTCTAGTTATTGAGACACTTGGGAAAATTCCAAAACAGCCTACAAACCTCTGTGTTACCCTAACGTTAGGAAGGAAGTTTTTTTTAAACTAATATATATATATATATATATATACAACGGTACGAATTGAATAAAAATAACTTTGTTTTTAGATCGAGAATGTTATCTTTTGCCGACAGAATGCGCTGATATTATATTAACGGGTGGTTAGGCGTCCTATGAACGAGCAGGTTGACTTGGGGATTAGAATATTGTTTACTCTAAGAGTTTTTGTTACCTTAAAAGGGTTAGGTCTTTATTTCCCCCAAAGTGGTTGATATTCATATCGCCGCTCAAGTACAGTCTTGTCCTCGCCTCCCCCCCACTAGTATCGACTCAGGAAGTCCAAATAATATGTACTATTTATGCTACTTCTAAATTTTTTTTTCAATCATTTGTTTTATTTCAGTCATTTCGTTACAGCATCCTCAAAAAGAGGGTACCTAGTGTCAAAGTAGGAAGCAGTGTGCACGTTTAATGGGACTCTATGTATCCCAAACCAGGGAACCACAAGAATAGTGCAATAATGAAAAAAAAAGTAGCAATCACAAAAGAGCATATTGAGACATTTTTCCATGCAAAAATTATTTGCACTCGTGCCCTCATTATCGAGATCTAGTCTTTAAATCAATAAAAGTTTTAAGAAAAGAGCAAAATGTAAAGACTTCAAAATTGAAGATATCCCATGGTTTCAGTTTGCTTGTGGCAGGACATCCAATTGCAAAGCGTGTAAAAGAAGTCTTTCATTACTTACCAAAAATGGCTTAATTTTGGAGTCTCTTCTCATTTTGGCAGAATTTAAGACTTCATATTTCGATAACGGAGACATGAGGGCAAATGATTTATACCTCTAGGACATGTTTTACCATGATCTTTTGATTGCTACTTTTTAGAAATTAATATCAGCTCTAACATTTTCACTGTGTTTTAAAATTTAATGGATTGTTGTAATATATTGCTAGAAATATTGTTTTCTATTTTAGGCAGCCATTCTACAAAACACAGCAGACTATATATACTCACTCGAACAAGAGAAAGCTCGACTTCTGGAACAAAATTCCCAGTTGAAAAGAAGAGTACTGAATTCGCAAAATAATCAAGACAGCGATGGAAGTTGCTCAGATTCTCCGTTACCCAAAAGGAAAAAGAGAGAACAAGGTTAGTTTTCCTTACCTTATACTAAAATAGTGCGACATTTTATACTAAAAGTTATGGATTTCCCTTTATTCTAATAGCTGACAATAGTAATTCTTTTAAAATTAGTACATAAATCATTTGAATAAGAATGGAGCATAAGACATAAAAATAAATTCTTGTTAAAATCAAGGGTGCTTGCCCCCTCCCCCCAAGAGTGAACACTCTCCAAAAATAACTCCCCAAAATGAGACCAAAACTCTCCTAAAATCGTCCACCCTAAATATTAACACATTTAAGTGCATTTTGAAAATTTTTTTTTTTAAGTTTCTCTCTAAAAACTTCAAAATTCTTGCATCCAAGATTCTGATTTTGTAATTCTATTTAAAACAATAGTTGTGTTCATAATATTGAATTATTTAAGATCACTTTAGCCTACATTAAAAAAAAAGTTTTATTTTTTGCATTCATAATTCACTGCCAATAATCATGTGATGGATGGCAGGCACCATACAGATATTGTTAGTCACACAATACTATTAAAAAATGATACCATTAAAAAAGGTTTTTTTTATAACATAAATCATGAATTTTGCTTCCAGTGTTCAAATATTTGACGTGTGTGTTCTATGTTACAGCAAACACTTTAAGCTTATTGCTTACATTATGAATTTGCAAAATGGGTTATAAATTTCTTTTAATTTTTCTATATAATTGAATTTACAAAATTTCTTATTCAAAGCTATGTTGCATTTTTAGAAATTCAGTACAGTAAAACCTGTAAACAATGATACTGTTGGAACCTAAAAAAAATATTGTTATAGACGGGTTATCATTATAGACAGTTTGATTAGTTCTGCTGACATTTTGGCTGGGATTAAGGAAAATATCGTTATAAACAGGTTTATTGTTTTAGACAGTATTGTTATACACAAGTTTCATTGTACTATGAAATCCATTAAGAAAATCTTAAATTATAGGCTTAAAATATAAATTATCTGCATTTATGTTTCAAAAATTACTAAATTCTTATGAAAGGGGCATGGCCTATGCCTATTTCTTGCCACATTTGCCAACTTTTACAAATTAGGCATAAAAACTTATGCATTTTGTTTGTTTTTTATGCATCAGTCCTGATTTTTTACGCATTTTGAATTCTTCTATGATGGAAATTATTAAGAATCACTAAATGTATTGTGTAAAATGCATTCATATTACTAATTGCATAACTTTTCAGTGGAATTAATTGATGAGGGTATTGGAAGTTCGAGCCCTAGAAGTGAAAATGGTGGTGATGATGTTAAACGTGAGCTTCTTGAACTGAGGCTTTCTCTGGAGCGCGAAAGAGGTTTACGAATGCACCTTGAAGATCAAATTAGGCAATTTGAAACCCATCTACTTTCTGACAAACAATTGGAGACCAAGTTACTTTCTGATAAACTCAAGGAAGTCATTCCTCATGTTCAGTTACAGTACAGTGAGATAGAGGTATGCATTTTTTTCTTACTAAGTCATTTTTTATGATGCATAAAATAATTTGGTTTCATGTTTGTGATTTATAGGAATAAGATTGCAGTTTGCTTTATGATTGCTCTCATATGCATGGATTTTTTAAATATTTTTTTGTAATTTTTAATTTAATTAAATTTAATTAATGCATGTAATAAATAGTAAACATTACATCTTACCTAAGCAGTTAAGTGAAAGGATTGATGTCATATTTATACATTACTTTTTCCTTTTCTAATACAATATATTTATAACAGAATTTGATGCAAGATGATATCATCATTATGCTTTAAATAGAATTCTAGAGCTTTTGATGGTAAAGTAGGAGTTATTAGTCAAATTTTCAGTTCTCTAAAATTTTCAAAACAAATTTAATCACCTTAAATATGCAGGCAATTGAATTCGGTTTTTTCTATGAAAACATCAAAAATAAAGATCAAATCTATGGTTACAAATTATTTAAAATATAAATTGAGTGTGTAAGAATTTTTTTTTTCTGAGTAATTTGGCCTTTAAAGAATATGCCATGTAGTTTATTTCTAAAACTTTTTTCTCATTATTATTTACATCAAAACTTGAAAACAAAAGAATGAAAATTATAGTTTACTAGTTCAGTGGTTCATAACATTTACCTTATTGGTGGACCAAATTGAAATTTTCATTAACATAGGCTTGAGATTTCAGGTTGATGTTAGACTTAGTTTTACTTTTGAATTTTTCAAAAAGGGACTTTTTGCTGCCATAAAATTTTAGATATTATTTTTAGAAATATTTATGTATATTTTTATACTTAGTTCATTGCACTATTTGTAGGATTTATTAAAGCCCACAACCTCAGTTTTGAGCATGGTTCTCGAAAGTAGTTTGGAAAGTCCAAGATCACTTGGTACCAGTCAAGAAAGCCAATATGACATACCTCTAAGAGCATCCAGCCCAGAATTGTCTAATGAAGTAGCTGAAGATCTTTCTGGTAAAAATAATGCTGTGTTACTTCCTTGTGTAAGTGAACTCTCTCTTTCTGATACTAACACCATTCCAAGACTTAGTTCACCATCCAGCCCTGTGAATGAAGCACCAACTTCCTACACTACAGATGTTGATAATGGTTCACAAAAATCAACTTACAAAACTAGTACATCAAAACAAAATCTTGAAGCAATAGTTGAAGCAATACGGCATGTTGAAGGTGATCATATGTTTCGAGATGATCCTTCACCCACAGATTCCCATTTGACTCAGTGGAGTGATGAAGAACAGACATTATCAGGAGAGAAAGATGACATTGAGGATCAAAGTTTGCGAACAGTACACCTAATATCAAATGGGGAATTTTCATTCCAGCATCAAATAATTAGAAATGCACCTGTTTCTCAGTCTCGACCAGGAGTTATTGTGTCCAACCATTCTTAATCATACATTCCCCGATCCTGACTATAAGCATCATTCCACCAAATTCATCATTTGATACTTTCTGCTTAGTGTACTATACCCATGACCATTCTTCATTACGGTAAGTTCAGTTCCTGGGTGCTCATGCACTATCTATTGCCATTGCTGGCCATACCATTCTTTATCACGGTCAGTAGTTGTTTTCATATAAATGTCGGATTTTTAAAGACCCAAATTTTGGTGTCAGACCAAAATTGCGGTGCTGATCGCTTTTTACTATGTAAATATTAGTACAAATAATGTTCTTGAACTTAATTTTAGTTAAAATATTGTTTTTCAGTAGAATGCTTTTTGTCATTCATTAATTGCATATTTTATTGAATGTTTTTACTGCTGTTTATCAGTGAGTGTTCTTTTTATAAATGCATGGCATGTTATTGTTTTCAAACAAACTATTGCTTAGCAATTGGCTCCATACACTTTTTTCTTTAAAGATGTTATGTTGTCACACATAATTATTTGTCACACTTCTCGTAAAAATTACAAATTGAATATTTGTAAAATTTATTTTTAACATCAATTTTTTACTACCCCGTTTAAAAGCTAAGCGTAAATGGAATCGTATTTAAAGCGCAGTAAATGTGTTTTTCCTGGTTAACCTTTGAAAAACATTAATTTAGAAAAAGAAATTTTGTTTTTTTCCAATAAAATTTTAATATTTCCCAGTATGCTTTTTTGTTTACTAACTTTAATTTTTTGAACTCTTGAAGATTACCGTAAATTTGAACATGCCTTGTTTGAAAACATCGATGATCCAGTAATATATATCATTTGATAAAACGTTACTAAAATTTTCATCTTTAAATTTATATTTTTTTAAAAATAATTTTATTACTAAAACAAATAAAAAAAATTCCTTGGAAAGGTTCAATTAGTCTTAGCTGCTGTACAGAACTTTTTTTACAGCAGATACTTATTTTTTTATTTTGAAATACATACTTATCATTTTTATAAATAATGAAACTATTTAACCTTTCTTGTTTTATAAAAGGGGACCTGTACTTTCTTCTTTTCAACAGTGACTTCATTTAAGATGGGAATAAATATTTAGATGTAACTTGAATTATATATATATATATATATATATATATATATATACCAGAGTCTTGAACAAGTCATTTTAACTTTTAACAAAACTTAAATGTCATTTAACATTAAAATTTCAACTCAGTGTACTATTTTATGTATAAACTGTTCATTAAAATGTTTAAGAATATTTTCTAGCACATTTTTAAAACTAAGCTCATAAATGTTTACCACTGATGCCTCACATGTTATGGTGTGCTAATTTTTTACTGTAACTCTGTTATTGTTTTCAATTTTGTTGACTGGTGCTATATCCTTCTTTGTATTTTGTTGAGAAATTTCTTTTAACTTTTTATTTCTTTATTATAATCTCAGGTTTGTGTGTGGCAATTTATGCGTACATTCAACTAGATAATGTGTGGTAATACTTACTCATATATTTTTGAAGTGGTAACTATAATATTTTAACTGTATGTAGTGGTTTTGTACATAATTTTGATCTATGCAATGGATACCCAAAACAGATAACGGTATTCACTAAGTATACACAGATGCATCTATGCAATAAGTGTGTGTTTGGACCTATGCAATAAACATACTCAATTATGTATCAAGTGTGTCAAATGTTATTATAACTACAAGATTTTACTGGAGTATAAAAGTACTAGTTTTATTCTTTATTAACTCATGTGTATTAACATATCAACTTTAAAAGGAAGAAACCAAATTATTTACACATATATTTGTTTTGTAATGGCAATAGCAAATACCTATGTGAGAGATAGGAGTATGTTTAAATTGTAGAACTTTTAGACATAATTCTACTGAAAATCTTCAGTAATCCATCTAAAGTATGAAGAAAGAATGTACAAATGTGCTTTGGATAAATAGCTTGTGAAAATATGAAACATTATTGAAAGTTTTGGTAATGTTGGAAATTTAATTTTTCTGTAATAATCGCTTTTGATTGAAATGTGCAAAAGCAGTGCTAGTGTATTTACATTTAAACGTATTGCAGAAAAAATAATCGAACTAAAGCTGTATCATTTAAGTGATGAAATTAAATTTTTCCTGTATAAGCATATTGTTTTTGATGTAGTTATTATAACTGAAATTTATACAAGAAAATTTTAATCAAATTGGAAAAAGAGAAGGGGTTAAAATTTTAGGACACTGCCATTTGTTTTGCAGAGTTAGTGTTACAATTGAAGGGCTCAGGGCAGAACTGCGACAAGCCACAATGAGTGACTTATCGATCAAAATTTTTGTTTCTCATAACTAAAATTGAAATAAACATGACGGTGGATTATGTCTTTTGGAGAAGTATTGCAGAATGCATAATAAGTTTAAAAAAATTCTAATATTTTTTATACATTGTAAACTGGCTTACTGAAAAATTCACATCATGTGGCATATCACATTCTCACCCCAAGTCCTTCAATTTATACTTACATCTGCATGATAAAAGTTTTCATTAAATTTAACTATAAAAACAATCCTTCATTTTACTTGGGAAAAAGTGGACATATATCTAAAATGACCTCTAATGCAAAGGTGGGGAACCTTTTACCTCTCTAAGCCAAATTTAATTTAGGCTGTAATAAAGATGGTCACATATTGTTCGTTAGCTGAGAAATGCAACTTTATCTAATTATTATAGTTTTTGTATCCCTTACTTTTTTTGCTTTTTTTTTAATAGGAAAAAAATCATTTATTCATTACTTATAGATCAAGTAGTCATTATTTATCGAATAATTTTTGCATTTTTATTTTAGTGTTTTCAGACTTAATTGTCTTATTGCTATATACACTCTGTTGCAAAAAAATATATGCACCTAGAAGAATTAGAGCCGCAATCATGAAACTTGGCACAAATGCAGTTTGGTAGCCGATATGCAAATGATTAAAATTTCAGCGCCACTGAAACAAGGCTAAGCGCGCTATGAGAATGTGAGTTGCACAGGTGGGAGAGTTTAAAAGTATGAGTACTTGTGTCGTAAGGCTATTCAATCGAATATGTTGACTTCGGTAGACTGTATTGTGACTTAAGATGCCTTTAAGACGTAACCGGCGACAGTAAGAACAGTCGACGGAGTTTGATAGGGGCCGTATAATAGGCCTCAGAGAAGCAGGTCGGTCAAACAGGAGTATCGGCCGCCACCTCGGTCGGAGTGATATCGTAGTTTCTCGGTGTTGGCAACAGTGGATCACGGAAGGGAGAGTCTACCGTCGTGAAAGGGTCAGGGCGTCCCAGGAACACGAATGAACGCGAGGATCGCGCAATCAGAAGAGCGGCCACGTCAGCATCGACAATGTCGCTAGCATCGATTCAATGCGACTTACCTCCTTCCAAGCATCCGGTGGAATCAAAGGAAACCATTAAGAGACGACCGGCCGAAGTTTGCTTAAGGAGCCGATGTCCATTAAGACGCTTGCCACTGACCCCACATCATAGGCAGTGTCGAGTGGATTTTTGCTGACCTCGGGCAGCTTGGAGTGTAACAAACTAGATGTGTGTGATCTTCAGCGATGAATCCTGATTCAGTCTCAGTGCTGATGATCACCGTACAGGTGTGTGGAGGCGCACCGGCCAGCGCTCCGATCCGACATTTGTTGTCGAGCGGCATACAGCCATTTCATAAGGTGTGAGTGTGGGGAGCGATTTCTTGGGACACACGATCACCTCCAGTTGTTCTCCAAGGCACTTTTACAGCTCGCAGATACATGGACAGCATTTTGACGCCGATTGTTCTGCCTATGCTATCAAGTTGCCCAGATGCCATTTATCAGCAGGACAGTGCTCGTCCACATACTACGCGCATCTCTTAACATTCTCTTCAGGGCTATGACGTACTCCCATGGCCTGCCAGGTCACCAGACCTTTCGCCAATAGAGCATGTCTATACGTGCTGGGATACAGGGGAATTAACGACGCAGTTGCCAAGATTATTGCATGATCTTCCACAGGGGGTCAAAAGTGATCTAATTGCTTCGATGGCACGTCGTATTTCGGCTTGTATAGCTGCCAGAGATGGCTTTACTACTTACTGATTTGTAACCTTTTGCATGCTGTAACTGCTTGATAAAATTATCTTTTATTCTGAATTTTTAATCATCTTATCTCCTTATACACTACATGCCTGCCAAGTTTCGTGAGTGTAGTTCAATTTCTTCTGGGTACATACATTTTTTTGCGACAGTGTATAACAAGCTGGGAATAAAATTTTCTGAAATTTTATTCCCGGGAATCTTTCTGGAAAAAAATTTCTCTTTTGCATTACATTGATTACACCTCAGAATTCAATTGACATTCTGGTAAAGTAAAATTTGAGAACAGTGTTTATAATTGCAAATAAAACTACATATTTAAATACATCTTCAAAAGAAAATAATTAAGTAGAAATATTTTATTATCTCTTAAATATTTGTATTTATTATGAAAAAATTCACTAAAAAAAAACAAACATGCAACTGTATTGCATAGAATAATTTTTAAATGAAAAAAAAAATTTAGTAGGATACTTCTGTGCTTTTTACTTGAAAATTATTGAAGATTACTATACTTGGTATCCTCAGAGCTTGACTTGTTAAGCTGTGAGGATACCAAGATTACCAACAATAGTTCCACACCCTTTTTTTGCTCACAATCTGGATTATATTATATGAAACAATTTTTAAATTTTTTTTCAAATTGTTACAATCTATAGATTAATATGAGCTAATTTTATAAAGGCGGTGACATAAACTCATGGAGTTAGCACATTCCCCACCTCTGCCCTTATCTATTTGTTTAGGATCTAAATATATGCCTGCAGCAAACACAATATGAATAGTTGTTGAAAAAAAGGTTATTCATACAGGATCTATTTCAGAGGAGCTGCATTTAACGAGATTCCGGATTTAATGAAAAAATGTATCTTTTGTATGGTATCATGTTAAAAAAGTATCAGAGCATATATATATATATATATTCTTTTAGTGAGTAACTAGTTTTACTTCCAATGTAAAGAGGAAAATAATTGATGTAAAGGAAGAAAATAATTTCAAGGAAGAACATGTATCTCAAATTTTTTTCTATTATTGGGACTTGCGTATTGAGGCGAGTAATTGTATAGTGCCTCAGAAGAAAACTAATTATAACATGGGCATGCGATTTTGCTGCAGAATTGTTACAAAATTTTGAACCTTTTTTTAAAAAGGCATTGCAAAATAAAAATGATAAAGCATTTAATGCCTTAAGTGTTTTCGAGTTGTATAATGTGTTTACATTGTACAACTTGAAAACACTTAAGACATAAATGAAATAAACATTTTTTGAAATTAAACAATCAAACACTGATAATTATTTTGCAACTTTATAATGAAGATTACATAGCAAAAGTTCACTTTAGTTGCTTCGTATGCATTTAATTCTGTGTTCTAAGCTTGAATTTAGATTGAGTGAACAGCCAGATTTACATTCATTTTTCTGCATTTCCGGTTTCTCGTTGAATATGGGTCCAACTGCAGCTCTGACTTTGCAATTTGCTAAAATATGTTTTATGTTAAGCTTACCTTTTGTGAAGAAAGGAGCCTTGCATGTTTGGGAAACAAAATTACATGGTTGAGCATTGAAAGTCACTAAGAGTGCTTGTAATTTTTCCTTCAATAAAATTTGATGCAATTACTTGAACAATCTTGATTCAGTTATGAGTAAAATTAATGTACTTGTCTTGCAATCTTTTATTGCATAGTATAACCTCAAAAAGATGCTAAATATTGTATTTATTTCTTTAGTAAAATGATCCATTCATTGAAAATTTTATAATTATTTTAACATTTCATTGCAATTTTTTTTAAATAGAAATCAAAATGAACTTTTTTTCATAACTCATTAGTTTATGAAATTTTTTTTCCAAATTTAAGTTGTTGATTTTGAATTTCCTTTTTCCATCAAAGCCAGTAAGTTAAAGTGCTGAAGAAATCTACAATGAGCACTTAAAAACAAGATTTTTAAAAATTATAAGTCTTAAAAAAACTAATTTTTTATTTTATTCTTTGAACAACTACTACTATTGTTTTTGAGGTTATACTGTCACATATATGTGATAGATTTACTTCTTACTGTTTTTTAGAAATTTTAAGTGAAATAATTGTCAAGATTTCGATATTGTATTATTAACTTATGTTCTCTTAAATAGAAAGAACTTGTATATATTTAGTCAATATTTTGAATGGTGACCTTTAAGATTAACCATGAACATTTATACTTGAAATATTTTCTAATCTAGTTTTAATTACAAAAGATGTTTTCAATGTATTTACAGACATTCAATTTTTTTAGTTCTGAGTTTTGCAGTGGATAGAAATGAACATTAAAACAAAATGAAAAATTCATTAGGAATACATAGAAATACAAATATCTCTGGAAAAAGATTCTTCTTAAAATTTTTTCAGAATGTTTCTTATATCGCTTTTTCAGTGGTGATTCATCAATAATGCAAAACTAATGAATCTATTTTTATTATATTCAAGAAGAAATAGGATAAAAAACGAATCGGGGGGGGGGGGGATAAACTGTTTCCTTTACTTAGTAAAACAATACCTTAATACTAAGCGGAGGAAATAAGCTGTTAAAAAGTTACACTACGTATTTTCTCAGAATGCATGTTTTATTAATTCTTTTCAAAGGTTAAACACTACTGGATTTAATAGCTAACAGTTGCTTCAAAACCAAAGTAGTTTTGAATTACCAATATACTTTTAGTTCAGTTTCGCTTTTCATTTGCTGAATGAAAAAATATTCCTCAGTTACATAATACTAAAATTATGCTCTAAATAATTTAAGAGTTTTTTGTAAAATTGGTAGTAATTAAGTGACATGCAGAACTTTTTCAATGTCCCTATTCGAGCCTTTGTGTTGAAGTGTTGACTTCTATTCCCTCAATGACTTTCTAAATTTCTGTTTCATATATAAGCTAAATTAATAAATTGTTATGGTTCAGGAAAGTTAGTTTTTAGGCAATGACATGTAAAACTATAAGTCATTTGCATTTCAGTGTAGTTTGAGTTTGCTGCGTGACTTTTTAAGTAGCTCTTTACTGGTTCTATTGCATATATTTTATATGATTCTGTGATAATGTAGTAGGATTTGGCAACTTGGAATTTTGCAAGTTTCTTTTAAGGATGCGCACTAAATCAAACTGTTATTAAATAAAACAATTGGCTTTGTTTGAACACATTTAATCAATTAAGTATTGTGAAATGAAACTATATATGCAAATACTAAACATCTCAGAATTATTGCTTGAATTTTAAAATTTATGTATGTTTTGATTTGATTTGAAGTTTTACATTGAGCATTTGCATCTTATTTTTTTTCTTTTGTATATAGGACGAAGTTATAAAAGTAGTATGTAAACATTAGTTTGGATTGTGTTCATTTTTATTGTTTATAATAAATGTAAGAAATGCTGTATGTTATGGATTTATTTTTCTTGAACTGATATTTTTCAGCATTTTGAAATTGTGAGAAACAAATTTGTGACTTGATTTTCAAACTACAGTACTCTCCACTTTTTCAAAAAGTCAAGTACAAGTTAGCAATAACTTGAAGCCTAAAGGGCTGTTCACTTATCAGCCATCCTTTCCGTTTTTTGACGTGATGGACTGCCGACGAAAATAGGATAGCATTCACATACGATCGGTGTACATCAATCACGTGGCTGAATTCACCCACCAAAGAGAAGAGCGCGCTGCTTAGCGGGAACCAATAAAATGCTGTCCTAATTTTGACGGCTGTCAGATATCGAGGCTTTTCTAATCAAAACCAGTCCCGTCCAAGATGGCTTGCTGTCATAGCAACCAGCTAAGAAAACCTGTTTCGGGTGAAAAAAAACGGGATGGACAGCCGTAGTGTGAACTGCCCCTTAAAACTCGATTATTCCTTTATCTTGACGTTTTCATTGGGTCTCAACACGCTCTTGAGAAGGCTGTGAGAACGTCCCATTACTCAAACTACCATTAATTGGAAGGTTTTAGCCAGTCCCTTGGGACTTTGAGTTGTGAGTTCACTAATTGGAAGGATTACAATATGAGCGGTAATACATTTTTCCGTTATAACTTTCTTTTCAGAAAGTAAAACACTATCTTCAAAGGCATGCACTACGAGTTTGACCAAATAGTAACATCAAAAATCTATTTTCTTGATAAACGTAACTTTTTGAAATATGTGGACAGCCATATTGGAAGGTACACTGGAGGGTATTGGAGGAGGTAAACAGCAGAATCTACAGAAATGAGTTTTCCACATATTTGAAGAAGCATGTTTTGAATTCAATCAGGAAATGTTGGAATTAGATGTTCCTTCTTTTTCACTTCTTTTCCCCTTCCTACTTTTTCAGCAGAAACCAAAGAAGCAAGCTTGTATAGTGCAGCTCTGGTTAGTTGAGCTGAGAACTTGACTATGTTTACTTGTTTTAGAGGAGTTTAGTGAAAAATAGACATGTTATTGGCTCGGATTTTAGTTGGAATATTTCTGAAAAACTACTAAGAAAGTTTCTCAAATCAACTTAGCGCCAATTACCCCTCCCTATTTTCCGAAACAAAGGTAAACGTTGTCAGAGCCAGAGCTGAACTTCTCAGAGCTGCACAATACAATAAAGCTAACATAATAAATGACGAAAACACACACACAAAAAAAGAAAAATTTGCAGTTACTGACCCTTTACCTGCCCACGACACTATATGGCACCTACCTTCCAGTTTAATTAGAGAAAAGCATACACCCTCTGATTTTTTAATGAATTTCATTTTACGATTAAAAAAAAATATCACAGCAAATTCTCAGGCACAAATGCCTAATTTTTCTGATTTAATTCTTATGTCATCTCCTCCT
Source organism: Uloborus diversus (assembly GCF_026930045.1). Taxonomy (NCBI): domain Eukaryota; kingdom Metazoa; phylum Arthropoda; class Arachnida; order Araneae; family Uloboridae; genus Uloborus; species Uloborus diversus. The sequence continues at coordinate 74,634,526 of NC_072740.1, forward strand.
GCTATGTGGAATAATTTAAGGAAAAAAAATTCTGAGTATAATCAAACTTGCTTAAAACAAGCGCGAAGAGACCGAGTACGGTAGACCCTCGTTTTACATGGGTTTATTTTACGCAGTTGCAGTTTCGATTATACGTGGTTTGAGATTTGATACCTTCATTCTATTTTATGCGGATGAGTTTCGGTTTAAAGCGGATGTGGCAAGGCAAATAGATAAAATTTTCCCCTCTTTCAAAATCCAAACTTCTAAATATTGCAGATTATGTGTAATCAAGTGCATTTTGGCGTGCTAATAATAGAGCTTGGGCCACTGGAGACATTTTATGTGATTGGTTCCAGAGCTCTTTCCAGATGTAAAGTTATTAAACTCGCACAGTTCAGAACTCACTGGAAGAAGAGCTTTTAGGAGTGACAAAGGAGGCCAAAACCAACGAGGATACCGACTTTGGTGACACACAACCAAAAACGTTCACATTGAAAATTTTGAGCCATTCCTAGACAACAGAAATGATCTTTCTGATTTGTTAGTGAAGGAAGATGCTATCGTGGAAATGACGCAAGTGAGCATAGATGTGTTAATGCTCTGCAAAGATTTAGAAAAATTCTTAATGAAAAAACTTTCTTCCAAAAGACTCTCATAGCCAGCTCCTCTTTATAAACAGAACACAAAATTAATTTGTTTTCTTTATACATGTTGTGCATAAAAATCGATATAAGTACACATTAAACGTATTATACAATTAGTCATCACTAGAATGAAGTATTTTGTTATCTACGGAACCAAACCCCCTCGTAAAACAAGGGTCTACTGTAATTTGTTCATTATAACAGAGTGCTCGTAAAAAACGGATGTGAAAAAAAAAAATCAAAATTATTACATACTTGCTTTGCTTGTTTTGAATTTCTCGATAGTGCCGAAAAAGTTGGTAAATTCCTTTGAACAAATATATAGAAGTTTGGGTTCAAATCTGTATATAATTCATTTGAGCTTAGTTCTGAAATTCAGCACTAAACTATAATTAAAGTTGGTTAAGCTAAGCTTTTTTTTTGGAAGTCTTACTAGGAATGTTACTTTGATAATTAAAAAAAAAATCATGTTTTTAAATAATGATAACAAAAAAGTCATACCATGAAATTGAAAATACTTTCGCAGAAAACAGAAACAAGTGTCTCGGAAGTGATAACATTGACTTCGACAAATGACGTAATTTTTCAATACTCTTCTCCAACTACAGTCGACGCTCGATATAACGACCATCTCCGTCCTAGAGAAAAAGGTCTTTATAACGAGTGGTCGTTATAAGAGTTATAAATTTAAAAAATGTACACCGTCATCATGCACGCCCAAGTAAATGCCCAATTTTTTTTTTATCATAGGAATTTTTGGAAAAGTCGTGTGCAAAATATTATGACAGAATATTAAACAAGTTTTAAAGTAGAAAATATAGGGAGGAAAATGTTACACACTTTCAAATATGCTACTACTACTACTACTACCACAACAATTTCTGAAGATAAAACCCGAAACAGAGGTCTGCCTTTTTAGCAGACGTGATTTTTGCAAAACATTATTTTCTGTTTCAGATATAGGTGATAAATTGTGTTTCTCTTGCTCTCCAAAGAAACATTTAAAAGTCCCTCGAGAACCCCAAATCTTTAAAAATAGTAGATTCAAACACCAAACTACCAATACATCTGTCAACTCCCTTTTCTTAGGAATCTAACATTTTCTCGATTTTTCTTCCCATTATTTTTTCTGTGCTAGTTGTGGTGAACGGTAGTCACCCCCACTTAAAGTTGGATTTGACATTTAAAACTTCAGGCAGATGTCCGTAAACAATAATCAATGTCATTTTATGCTACAAATTTGTTTTTTGGAAAGAACACAAGAAATAGCGTCCGCTGATTAGGTCGCTGTATTGGATTAGACGATACAGAACGGTCGTTATAACGAAAGCAAATTAACAAAGAGTTTATAGGAACAAAGTTGGGACTTTTACCACTGGTCGTTATAATGGGACGGTCTTTATAATGTGTGGTCGTTATAATGAGCGTCGACTGTACAAATATTAAAAAAAAGTCATTATCACTATTTTGTTAGGGTTTTAGACTTAACATTTTGCTCGAACTCTGTAGGAATTTTATAAATCACAAAAATATCGCTTGTATTAAGAGAATTTTTCTTGTACCAACCAAATATTTTTAATTTCCTCGTTAAAACAGAGTTCTCGCTATAAGCGAGTTCGACTGTACCTATTTTTTGCAGCTAAATCTAAGTAATCTATTATCGTCCCTTCAAAGTTTTAGCATATGCCCTCATATTTTTTAGTTTATGAATAGTCCACATTCTGCTACTTTAATGACTACAGAACTGCCATTTGGGCAATAGCCTTTAATTCAATTCAAATGACTAGATTCATTGAAATATTAATTCAAGAATGAGTTTATTACTTGTTTGAGAGTTGGACAGGACGCATTTTATCTTAAATACTGTGAGTAATATACCTTTGCATTTCATAAATTTCAATTCCTCCCCTCTCCAAAAAATATTTTTATGGACCCTTCAGAACCAGATTTTTCAAACTTAATAAATTCTAATTTACATCAAACAGTTGACTTTTTAAAAGACTTTGGAAATTTCAGTAATAATAATAAGCATTTACAAATACAGTTGAATCCAGTTTTAAAAACGTTGAAGAGACAGGAGAAACTTAGAAAAATTTTGTTTTATCGAAATTACTATGACCCCTATGTTAAAAGAAGTTGGGGATCTCGGGAGTCTTCAATATAACAGGCTTTTATAACTATTTTCACTAAAGCAGCATTTGACTGTATAACTGAACTTGAAATTGATATTTGTAAAAAATATAAGCCACATATTTCAAGTATTGCCAAAAAAACTTCCATAATGAGATGCAAGATTAATTTCAATGCAAATGATTCAAACCAAATTTAATATACAGTGGCTCCCAAAAGTCTTCGTACACCTACGACTTTCAACGAAATAGGCCCCAATCAATTGGTTAGAATTAATATTTCGGAATAGGTATTTAATTATAAGATCTATGATCAATTTTTAACAAAACTACATGAAAAGTTTTTAAAAAATATTAAAACTTAATTTTTTAAAAATCAAAAACCAAAAAGTGCCGGAAATTTTATCTCACAAAAGTCTTCGTACACTTTATAAAATGTCTATATATTATTGAATAATCTAACTTTTGATTGTTATTAATTAGTAGAATATCATACAGTATTCATAACACCTTTTAAACGTCTGGGAATAGATTTCATTCTTTTTCTTTTTTTGCATAATTTCTGAGTAAGTGTTCTACCACACTTCTAGTCTTACTGTTTCTAGCTCTATTTTCGTTTTAAAGCCCTATTTTCGTAATCTAACCTCCAGATATCTCTAAATACGTTACATTAAGTTAAAATCTAAAGGTTTAGGGGGTATTTTTTTAAACTTTAGGACAATTTTCGTGGCACTAGACGCAAATGTTGAAATCCATGTGCTTCTTATCGTTATCTTGATAAAACACAAAGTTGTTTCCAATAACCAAATTTTTGGCTAAGAGTTCAAAATTGGTTGTTAAAATATTTAAAGGAACAGCATGATTCATTATTTCATCAAAACATTACAAACTACCAAGTCCTGATGCTGATATGCACCCTCACACTAGAACATCTCCACCGTCCTCTGATCCAAATAAGTTCTTAAGATTAAGTGCCTAATTTTTTCTTCTACTTACAGTTATACAACAATTTAACCAAAAATGTTGAATTAATTTTTATCTGTAAGTAAGACGTGATTCTAAAACGTTTTTAGCTTATTTATAATTAATTTTGCGACGAAAAGTGTAAGCTTTCTGTTTTTCGCACGACTAAGAAAATTTCTGCGGGAAGAGGTCAAATTTAATCCAGCTAATCAGAGAACTTTGCGAACAATTTTAGGAGAAAATTAAATGTAATATGTTTCATTTAACTCTGCAGAAACGTTTACATCACTCAAATGTGTATTTTTCATAAATTTTTTAACTTTAAATCTCCAATCACGTTTTGTCAACTTTGCCGGTTGACCTTTTCTTACCTTGTTTTTGGTCCGATTCCTTTCTTTAAAGCATTTTATCAAGCACTTTACTATACAAACAAATAAATTAACTAGTTTAGAGACATTTCAAACCAATTTACCACTACTGTAAGGAAAAAAATTCAAATTTTGAATGGTGTTTGCGGTTTTTTACGAATACCAGCCATTTTACACTAATAAGCACAATATTAAGGAATAAATAAACAAAAAATTAAAGCCCAATGACTTAAAAGGGTCAACACAATGCACAACTATTAATAAAACGGCATATGATAATTTTAATCATGAATTTATTCGAAAATATTTCAGTGTACGATGACTTTTGTGGCGTATTATTTCTCTGTATCTTCGTTTTCTGACCCATTTCAAAAAGAAGATCCGTTAATATTTTGAAAAAACCAATAGGTTGTATTTAGAATGATATAGGAATGATGTGAAAAAATATTGGACTTCATATTCGAATTCAGTTTCAAGTTATTTTGGTTTTACTAAAAAATTTCAAAGTGTACGAACACTTTTGGGAGTCACTGTAGGTGGCATACTAGTGCACAATAATAAAGAGGGAAAATAACAGGCCCCGCAGCGCTCCTATATTTCAATATAAATCTGAAAAACATTGCTATTTTTCTATATTTTCTAGTCCCTGCTTCCTTGCATTTCCTATTTTACCCTCTTGATCTTCAAACACCATGATTTCTGCTGAAAAACAAATTTTGGAAACATGCCAGAGCCAAAGTCGTGCTTCCCTGAAAACTGCATGCCTTGTTTGAGATTTCAATCCTTTTGCATCCTGTAAAGGTTTCAATTATTCTGGAAGTTGGTAGGTGTTGTAATGTTACCTTAATCGGCTAACTTTATTCTTGATTTTAGTTGTTGGGCAAAATAAACCAAGAAAATATGATTTAGCAATCGTTGTCTCGGATTTTGATGAAACTTGGCTTGTTTGTTCATCTCATGTATTCAAGAAAGCATGCAGAAGATTTTTGATGAATCTCAAACGGTTTAGGTTTTTCAAGATCGGATGAGGAAACTGCAATTCATTCTACAAACCAGCAGGTATCAAGAAAAAAGTAATTAAAAACATAAAGTACCTCTACTTGGTTGAGAAAATTTACATATATATTCCCACACCAAGTAAAATATTCCTAAAAATGAGAAAGGATAACCAAGTTGATTACTGGTATTATTATCATCAATTGATGCACTAACAGATATGTTCTACCACATAAAATAATCAAATTGCTAGTTTTTTCACTCTTTTGTAACATTTTACTTTAAAAACAAATATGTAAAATGTTTTTATTCTCGACACAATAAATTTAATCACTTATAGTTGAAATCCAGATATTTTACTCTTGAAGGCATGAAAAAAGGACATTTTAAAGCAAAGCAGCTAAGATTACACACTGGCTCCTTATTTAAGAATTGCATTCAAACCTGTTTTCGTGCGGTATATGAAAATTTCAATCAGATTGGGACTCAAATGACGAAATTATTTATAAAATGGACCGGGGGGGGGGGGGGGATTATGTTTAAAACGAACAATGTTTTTGATGCAATTTTTTTATGCAGTCCCTATCCATCGCACAAAAACAGGTTTGGAAGCATAGCGCAATGGTTTAATTTCTATGAAAATATCGACACCAACATGCATTCTTGCAAACTTAAAATTTTTATCTATATGCTATGTATCACTGCTCTAGTTCAGTACTGGTACTTGGTAAAAACGCATTTAAAGGAAAACAATCTGCACAGTAACAACTGTAGACTTAATATAGGTATCATGCTTGAAATACAAATACTTGTGTGAGCATTCTATTTAGATGTACTTTGATTCCTACGTTTTCTGTAAGACAGAAACATAAGTTTTGGTATGGTTACTCAAAATCCGGCATACATGGAGATGGAACGACGCGAAATTCGGTTAACGAGAAAAATTTTGACGTCCCCATCAAGTCGTTTACGTCTCACTGTATTATATTATGTTCAGTTATCGTATACTATATCACTTCTACTTTTTATAATATACATTGCAAGGTTCCTGATAGAGTGAGAATCGCACACTTTAAAAAGATATCTCATTAAAAAAATATTTTGATGTGAGACTGTTGCAATTTTGTCACAGCTGTTAAATTGAATAAGATTTTTTAAAAAATCTCCAAGTTTTTGAAAATCTTACTCTAATTTTAACAGAAAGTGAGATTTTCTCCTCTAAAGGGAGCCCTGTATATTGTAATATAAAGCACCAACAAATTTAGCAAGACTGTGCTAATATGCAAGTATCAAAATATTTTGCTTCCCTTTGAATAAAGAAGGGTAGGGGGGGGGGGGGCACCAAATACATTTTCTGCCCAGTGTCTTCAAAAATCATAGTCAGGCCCTGTATACATAGCATTAAATTATTTTTTTTTGAGTGAGGTGGGAAATTATCTCGATCCATGGCTCACACCCATGTGTCACGGTAATTTCCTTTCACCTTGTAGAAAATGAAAAGGGAATGTAATATAAAATAATAATCTCTTCTCTTCTTGGCCTGAAGTAAACAAATACCATGAGATGAAAATCAAATGAGTTTAAAAAAATCTACTAAGATCAGATTTTTTCTTTAAAAAAATAAATCGGTCATCTTCGCTAAACTTTAAAAAAAAAAAGTCTCAACAAGACTGGTTAAGCTCTGCACAGTCAGATTGGTTGTTTGGAAACAAAAAAATGCTCAAAGAACTAAGCATCTATGAGTTATTTCGAAAAAATGTACGGTGCCATATTCGGGATATGAGGGAAAAAACTTTTATTGGAAATAGTAATTCTTTAAATTTCTTCCCATAGGGCCATCTGTGTGAAAACTTTTGTTTTGTATTGTATTTCATATTTTGCATCAAACCAGTGTTAATTTCTTGAGCACAAAATAAATGCATCATTTTTTAACATCAAATTAAAAGTTGCATTACGTATGCTAAAGTATTTTTAACATTGCACTTGGTATTTTTTGATTGCTGTGATGCAAGAACTGCAAGCCACTTGAGAGATGCGGTGAATCAATGTTTAATACAAGTAATATCACAGAAAACATTTTGATCAAAAACAAATACACAATAAAAGGAACAAAGTATTTTTGATATCCAATACGTTTTGCATAGTCAATACTTTTTGCTGCATTAAAATTCTAAAAAATACATAATTACACATAAAAATTTCAAAAACATGATAATCTTCAATGAGTAGCAAAATCAAAATAAACTTCTGAAAAGTACTAAATAGATGGGCAGTACTTTTAACAGCTTTAAGGAAAGCAACATATTTACCTGGTTGAGAGGTTTAAATGATGCTTAGCAAGAAGTTTTTTTTTGGTTAAAATATTTTTTATTCTTATTTTCATTATTATTAACTATGCAACCCTATTTTACTAATAGTGTTAATAAAAGTAATGCATTATTTAAAACATACAGAATGAAAAGTAATGAATACATTCTTCACATGTTAAAACTTACACGTGTGCTCACATTAATCTCATGCCTTAAGTTTAAAAAAAGTGCATAATCACACTACTCCTCAGCATATATTATACACCATACTTTAATGTATACTATTGATGAACACAGTTTTAATCTCAGTTTTTAGCTTTGGCACTTGCTTGAATTTAAGCAGTTTAACTAGGTTCAAAACAACTGTTAACAAGGCTAAAAATTCTTGGTAGCAGACAATCATACCTTCTACTTGTAGCTACATCTTACTTTACATGGAAGCTCACAGAAGCTCGGCTTCCATAATGGAAGAGTATAGAATTTAAGAGCCATTATTTTGAAGTTCAGACAAGGTATGGCAGTGACCATTTTTGATTTTTCTAATTTTTTTATATGTCAAGGTCATTAGAAGTGAACATTCTGAAATTTTTAGCCTGCCAAAATTTTTTTTCGCTCGTTAAAAAGTCCCGAAGTTTGAGGTTTTGCAGTGCTTTTTTAGAAAAATTCTAAAAGTTGCATTTCAGTGCACTTTAGCTCATTACAGAAACACCACCTCACGGTTATGTTTATATTTATTGGTTGCACTGTATCTAGTGATGATGACTTCATAGTTATTTTGGTTGGGGTTTGTTGCTTTCTTCAGATAAGGGGTCGCAAAGTATGGATTTAATCCGTTTTCGCGCAAGTTTAACAAGCGTTATTTCCCCCAAAAAGCCACCCCCCCGAAAAAAATGTAACATATACTGAAAGTTTATACTATGAAGTGAGCAAATAGCACAAAATTTGTTTGAGGTTTATTTTTTTTAGGAGAAAAATACCCTGATATTTTTCAAATTTTCAAAAATTGTGCTTTTTTAATCGCAGTTAACTCAAAGCACCATCACTAGGAAAAAACCCTTTTATATATTATGGTACCTGGCTATGTGTAAAACATCGTGAAAAAGAAAGCAGCATGGGATCTCTTCTTGTATTCCAGTAAATAATTTTTTGTAGCTGATTTTATGCGTTTTCTCGTACGTAAAACGCGTGTCCAGTATGCAGATTAGATCTGCTAAAACTTAAAGGATGTAGTAAGAATGTATATATGTGTGTATAGAGAAAGAGACTAGCAATACTTTATTTTTCTGATTTTTAAAAATTGATGGTATTATTTAATGATGCAAAAACAATATGTAAATTTCAGAAAATCAAAAATATAAATTTATATCATTCGGTGGAAATAAACAACTTGGGATTATAAGTATGGCAGTATTTCGACGTCGGTAAAGGAAAGGAGATTTCATTCACAGAAGATGCTTTCTTTAAATCTGGTCACTTAGCTATTTCGGAATTCTCTTCTGTGGAATATCAACGTCCTCAAAGCATTGTCAAAGCACAGAAACAACGAAGATTGGACAGGGAGTATGCTGCTTTCTATTTCTGCTCAGAACCAGATTACATGAGCACATTTCTCAAAAAAGATGACCACGAACAGCACATTTACTCTGAAAAACACAGTTATGTAAAAGTAGCAACATCGTCTGATGGAGTAAAGAAAAACTACGTCAACATGCTGCAAGGACATAAAAGTTCTGTTTCTTATGGTCTTGGTCAGGCATCTACCAGTCAACAAGGAGAAAACAATGAAGAAAACATTTTGGAAATCTCATGTGAGGGGTGAGCTCTCTCAACTCGTAAAAGTACACGATTTTCATTGAAACAAAATGAGTTTCTTTATGAAAAGTTCCTTTATGGTGAGAAAATCGGGAGAAAACAGAACCCCGACCAAGTAGAACATGCAATGAGAACAGACATGATTGAAGACATAAAAATATTCCAACCGAACGAATATCTGACAAAAAGTCAAATTCAAGCTGCTTTTAGCCGATATACAAAGCAAAAAAAAAAAAAAAAAAAAAGCGAATAATACTGATTTATCAAGAACCGACAGCCTTTTAGAGGTATTTGAAGATGACATAGAACATAGACATTTAGAGGAAAGTGAAGCAGATATTGTTCATGAAACTTCTTCCATTGCTATGGACATAAATAAGAAAGAATTATTTTGGGATTGATACGATAAATCAATACATAACCTGCAATTAAAATACCATCAATTTGTAAATTTCAGAAAAATAAAGTATTGCTAGACTTTTTCTCTTTCTCTATACACACATATATACATTCTTACTAGAGTAGAGAATCAATTATTCGGGAAGTTCGGGACCATCGCTATCCCGGATATCTGAATTTCCCCGGTTATCTGGATCGCTAAAAAATGCTATTGGCCGATTGTTTGTAAAACTTAAATAACTATAATAAATAGTTATGCATATTAAAATAAGAAGAAAACATATCAGAAATGCTTATAAATATTGAAATATTAAAAACTAATAGTGAGAGAATAATTTAAACACCAAAAAACTAAAGTTATTCATAATACTTGAGACCCTTACATTCTGTTTGGAAAAGAAAAAAAAAAATCCACCGCTTTTCGATGTTTTAAAACGAAAGAAAATGAAGGGAAGGGAAAAAATAAGTTTTCGAACCTAAATGTGCGATTTTTCTACTATTGTGCATAAAAGAATTCGCTTTCATGATCGTGTTTTTTTCTTTTTAAAATTTTCTGTAAAGGTTTTGTGTTTGCGATTACGGTAGCTATTGATAACTAATGCTTTTGCATTTCGTTAATATCAACATAAATTTGATTTATGAGTACTTGCAGCCTTATTAGTCTTGCGTTTAATATATTTCTAGAATTCACGATCAACGAACTATCCGGAAAATTCGTGAATCTGATTTTCGGCGTTTCCCGCACTTTCGTGACGTCACTTACGCTAAACGCCCTTAATTATAGGCCATTCAATAAAATACTGCATTAGAACGTGACAATATTCATTTCCTTAGCTTTCAGTTAAAATAAAAGACGAAAATTTCAGACACACGAATGTATTTTTTTATCAAGAAAATGTTTCAGACATTTTGCTCCACATAAAGGATAACTATTTGAAGTTGGTGTTTGCAAACATTTTCCCGAGTTATATGTGAGTAATATGGCGTTTATTAAGAAATCGTTCATATTCTTTTTGGCCTTTCAAAAAAAAAAGGTTAATTTTTCAAAGATTGTAAAAAATACTTATCTTTAAAAAATGGCGGGAAAATTGGGAAAAAGTTGCCGGTTTTCTGGTTCCTGGATAAAAGGTTCTGCACTGGACATGCTTTAAGTTTTAGCAGATCTAATCTGCATACTGGACACATGTTTTATGTAAGAAAAAACGCATAAAATGAGCTACAAAAAAATTATTTTCTGGAAAACAAGAAGAGATCCCATGCTGCTTTCTTTTTCATGATGTTTTACACATAGCCAGGTACCATAATATATAAAAGGTTTTTTCCCCTAGTGATGCTGTTTTGTGTTAATTGCGATCAAAAAAGCACAATTTTTGAAAATTTGAAAAATATCTGGGTATTTTTCTCCTAAAAAGAAATTAAACCTCAAACAAACTTTGTGCTATTTACTCTCTTCATAGTATAAACTTTCAGTATATGTTACATTTTTTTCGGGGGGTGGCTTTTTGGGGGAAATAACACACACAGGTTAAACTTGCGCGAAAACGGATAAAAATCCATACTTTGTGACACTATATCTGAGGAAAGCAACAACCCCCAACCAAAATAACCATGAAGTCATCATCACTAGATACAGTACAACGAATAAATAAACATAACCGTGAGGTGGTGTTTCTGTAAAGAGCTATAGAGCACTGAAATGCGACTTTTAAAATTTTTCTAAAAAAGCGCTGCAAAGCCTTTAGGGAATTTTTAACAACAAAAAAAAGTTTTTGGAAGGCTAAAAATTTCAGAATGTTCACTTCTCATGACCTACTTTGACATATAAAAAAATTAGGAAAATCAAAAATGGTCACTGCCATAATTTGCTTTTTATCTGAATTTCAAAATAATGGCTCTTAAGTTTGGAAAAACTTTCCGTAATATTTCTATCATGGACAATGTTTTATAGTTAACATGATGTAACTTAATTCACTATGTGATCTGAGACATCAACAAGATCCTTTTAAATGATTTAAGATTTTTAATGAGAAAATCAAAAGGGATAAAATTATCATGGTGATGGATAGATTATTGTTGAAATTCAGCAATGATATCAACGTTAAATATCTTAAAGATGAAGTTCTCCATTTCATCAAATATTCAATTCAATCAGTAGCATCAAATGAAACCTGATCTTGAGTCTCTGCAAAACGATGATCCCTCACTGCTTTCATACAAAGCAACTTTGCAGTGTAAAAACTGAAATAGCATTTCATGTTGTTACAATACACTCAATAAATATTATACATTAAATTTTTTAATGATAGGCTACAGAAGGATCTAAGGCAGGGGTCTCCAACCTTTTTCACTCGCGGGCTACATTGTACATTTTTGGAGACGAGGCGGGCCGATCCAACAATATTTTAACTCAGATGGTCTATTTAGCGCTAGCAGCTCCCTCTACCCATTTCACCCATACATCGTGAATATATATATATATATATATATATATATATATATATATATATATATAATAAGCAAACAAAATTTCAAATATTAAACAAATTATTTAAAAATAATGATGATAAAAAGGAAAATTGCAAATAGCTATTAAATAGGAAAAGATAAAGTATGAATCCAGAGCTCATCAGCCGTGGAGGATTCATTAGTTATGGTTAAAAGACCAAAAATTTTAACTATGAACTAAAAGAGAATGTTTAAGCTCCAGTACATGCAATATAGAGCAACATAGGGTAAATGCACCACTTGCTAAACTATAAACATTAAACAAGAGCTCAAACCTAAAACTAAAAGCAGGGGGTTTCGCCTCGACTAATTAGGAAAACAAGTTCCGATAATTAGCCATCCACGGGACAGTACCTGCCAATAAGAAAATTATCTTACCTTGAAATCCATATAAAAAGCTTTCAGTTTTAGGTTTGAGCTCTTGTTTAATGTTTATAGTTTAGCAAGTGGTGCATTTGCCCAATGTTACTCTATATTGCATGTACTGGAGCTTAAACATTCTCCTTTAGTTCATAGTTAAAATTTTTGGTCTTTTCACATAACTAATGAATCCTCCACGGCTGATGAGCTCTGGATTCATACTTTATCTTTTCCTATTTAATAGCTATTTGCAACTTTCCTTTTTATCATCATTATTTTTATATAATTTGTTTAATATTTGAAATTTTGTTTGCTTATTTTTTATTTACTTGGCTTTTTAGTTTTGCTGCGTTGCGCATCTATGGGCGTTTGGTGTGGTCTTTTCAATATTTTTCACTTTTATTACATATATATATATATATATATATATACATATATTTTTTTTTTAATTAAGAGCTCAGTGGCGGCTTTTGAAAATTTCTGGGGTTGCCTCTAAGTTGTTATATTTAATTATACATATTTGCTGTTAGCTAAATTAAATTATATTTTAAGTGACCGTAAATTTCTAATTATAACGGTAGGGAGTCTTGTAAAATTTAAAATAGTACAGAAAACTTAAATAAAAAGTATTCTTTGTCACAAAAAAAAGCGTTTCTTTTAATAAAAAAAGGCTAATGAGTGAATGATATGAGACAAAATTATTGCAATGTACAACAAATTTATTTTATTGAATTATGATGATTGAAAACTTGGAAATAAATGAGAGCACAACACATGTAAAGCTTTTAAAAGTTTTAAAAAGTTAAAAAATTAAATGAGAAGATTGAATTTGTTTAGCGCTTAAAATTTCAGTCCATTCAGGGGCAAACTTCGTAGTTCTGATCATTAAGAGGGATTTTAAATGTTCGTCTGATAAAGGAGATCAATACTTAGATTTAATATACTTCAATTTTTAAACTTTTCACATTTGTAAGTGGATGCAAAAAGAGAAAATATAGCTCTAGCATGATTTTTTGTTGTTGTTGTTGTTGCTTGTCCCACTTGGCAGACAGAAACATCATACCAAGTCCATGATGCCGTGCAAACAAAGTCCCTTCAAAACAGCAGAAGGGTCGGAATACAGCTGATTTAGGTCACAATCGATGCAAGAGAAAATATGAGCAAGAGCAGCCTGAGTCAAATTGCATTTTGGGCACAAGGGGAAAACCTTACTACCAGCCACATGTCACTGTGCTCGAGTGTGTCCACTTCTCAGTCGGGCTAGGACGGTTTGATGTTCTCTACTACTTGCCCGAAGTAAAGCAGCACCAGGGGGGGATGCTTTGTACCATTCATGTATAGGGGGCTGTCTCCAAGAGGAACAGATGCTTTGCTTAACACGGGTTGCAATTTCTGAAAAAGAAAGGCATCTGTTATGAGGAGAAATCTCTCGGCTCCCCCTGACGAGCCAGCCCATCAGCAATCTCATTTCCAAATACATCAACATGTGACGGTATCCATTGAAAAGTAATGGTGAGACGTTTACTCAAGTGTTTTAGATGTTGGATTATGTTCAGAGTCGTTTTGTCACCTTGCTTCCACCATTCAGACAGATGCTGAATAGAGCTTCGGCTATCACTCAAGATCCAAATATCAGTACTGACACTCTCTGTGACGCAATAATTCAGAGCCTCCTCAATAGCTAGAAGTTCGGCCCGGAAGACAGAGCAAAAATCGGGGTTTTTAATACAAATCTTAATGCCGTTTCCTTCCCTGATATAAACACCGCTACTGGAGATAGCGCCGTCACCCGCATGATTTTTAAGTTCACAAAGTCTTTTTCTAGTAGAGGACTGTAAAATGGAAGTAGATTACCTTCCTTGTGGCATTCCTGGAAAGCGGTCTTAAGTAAGTCATTAGTTGTTAACTCAATGACTTCCAGTTGCATTTCTAAAGGGTTTTGAAAAAGTTGAAGTTCATCTGATGCAAGGTCAAAGTCTTCAAAGTGTTTTTCAAACTCATATCGTAGCTGAGACATCTCTTTCAATATTTAATCCTTGGGAAAGGTAGCAGTGCTTAGTGCACTTAAGTTCTTACATGTTTCAAAGTGATCAAAGTTCATAGATCCTTATGCTTTTCGAAAAGTATGAGTTTTTGTGTGAAAGCTTTGACATGATAGTATAAGTCACAAAGTGAAGAGTTTTCACCTTGCAGTTTTAAATTCAGAAAATTAATATGCGTCGTAAGATCAACAACGTAAGCCAATTTCCACACAAATACACCGTCAGAAAGTTCAGGTACAGGACGACGCTGTTCAGTCATAAAAATGTCAATCGCTTCTCGAAGTTCAAAAAACCACAGCAATACTTTGCCTCAGCTCAATCAACGAACTTCACAATGGTGCGGAACATCTGGGTAAACGCTGTCAATTTCAGCAAAAAAATTTTTTGAATTGACGGTGTTTGAGGGAACTTGGTCTAATGCAGTTAACTGTTTTGACAACTATGTTTATTACTTCAGTTTCTTTTAAATGTTTTCCATCACACAAGGCTTGTTTATTGATAATGCAGTGAAAAACATGGGTTGAACACCTCCAATTGTTTTTATAAAATTGGAAATGTTTTCAACTACTCCGATTTAGGGACCACACGTATTTTTTCCACCATCTGTAGCAACACCTTTCAGGTATTTGAAATCAAGCCCAAGATTGGAAAAGGGTTTCACATATTTTTTGTTGTCTCCGGTCACATTACTCTCCATGGAGTGAACATCAGTCAATTCTTCTGTGATTTTAAATTTACCATTCACACTACGACTAAATAAAAGAACTTGAACCGAGTCAGTAACATCAGTTGATTCATTCAGAGCGATTGAGAATCATTCGAAATATTTGCAAGCATCTTTCAGCTGATGGACAATATTATTTCCAATATCTTCCGTAAGGCGTGCTACTGTGTTCGCCGACAAACTTATAGTATTGACCGATGAAAATTCATCAGGGCAGATTTTTTCCACAGTTACCAAGATGCAACCTTTCACCAATTGGCCGTCCGTAAAAGGTTTACCAGCTTTAGCCAGAATATGGCTGACTTTGAAACTGACTTTGACAGCAGTTTCGTTTTGTTGAGATTGCTTCGTAAAGATTTGTGTCTGAGTTGAAAGGGAATTTTTCAAAGAAGCAATTTTATAAATTGTAAAATTTGCTGTTGTGTTTTGTATTACAACGTCTATCGACATTAAATTCTTTCAGAACAGCAACAGTCTCTTTGCAAATAAGACACAAAGCTTTATTATTGTTGACGATTATAAAATAATCAATAATCGTGTATCCTCTGTTTTTTAAAAGTACGGCACTGAAAACCAACACTCCGTTTTTTAAAAGAAGTCATAGTAATACTAAATAACACTATAGAAATAAAAGACACTGTCCACGATCGCTGTTCACTTTGTGAGGCGTGTGAAACATCTATCTACATACCTACACCATGGTTGACATATAAAAATTTAGCCAAACCGCTTCGTGATATTAGCAAAAAAAAAAAAAACAACCTGAGTGAAAACCATCCTCTCTTCTAGATAGATTTTTTAAGGGGTTAAGAAACCACTTTCCCATATTTCTAAGCTAAATAAAAAGTCACGCGTGCATGAAGGAACAAAATTATGAAAATGAAAAACAAAGAGATAAATCTACTATGGTTGATGTTCTGCTTAAAACGCTATTAGTGGGAGACTTTCGATTTCTGTTATCAAGTTTTTTTGAAAAACTCAGAATCTAGCACCAAAGTTTGGCAATAAACATTTAAATCTGGTGTCAGCCCCCCCCCCCCAGGCTCAGCTGACCACCAATTAAACGGAGGTGAAGACAGGAGTGAGCACATGTTTTCCCTGGGGGCTGGAAATGCCCAATGCCAGGAGACTAATGGGAGAATGTGGTGCAGAGAAAAAAAGATTTGTTCTCGGAAAGAGCAAAAAGAGAGGTGGGTGCTGCGGGATCCGTGCTGCAGTTGTACTCGTAGTTAACGGTAAAAAATGATTAAAAAACGATTAAAATTAACCGTAAAAAGATCTTAAATAATTATTTGTAATTAAAAATAATGTCTCAATTATATTTCCTATGAGACTGACTCTCTCTGATCCGAACAAAAAAAAGTTTGTAAGCTTATTGCGGGCCGGACAAAATCTGCTCGCGGGCCGGATCCGGTCTGCGGGCCGTAGGTTGGAGAGCCCGGATCTAAGGGAACAATTTTAAACGTTTTGCAAAATATGGAGATTGTCAATTGTAAGAACAGGAAGAGCAATTAAATAGAAATGAAACTGAATAAAAAACTATTTTCCAGAAAACCCCATTAGTGTGCTATAAGAATCTTCTGTAGCAGTTAACATAGTAGAGAATGATCGTGATTCTAAACTGTTCTGTCTAGAATGTCGTTCTAATAGAACTGATGTTTCATTATTTCTTAAATTGTGACGATCTAACAAAATTGATGTACTTATCTCATCTTCACTATGATTATTATGGGAAGAAATTACAGAGTTGTCTCTTTTTTGCAAAAAAGAAGTAATGTTATTAAGTGATATATCCCATTCCCGAAAAGCATTTAATAAAAAAATTGCACATATAACAATAAGAAAGCCACATATACTTCCAACAACATCCTCTGCTGCCATATTACCCCATTCTTTGTATAAGATGGCAGATGCACAAATGACAAATGTTGTAAAAAAAACATAATAAACAGGTGTAACAACAGATGTATTAAAAGTATCTAATGCTTTATTGAGGTAATTAATCTGTATGCTAACACATAGTATCAGAGCAATTAAACAGAACCAAGTTAACCAATTATTAAATTCATTTTTTCCCCCACTAACTGTTTCACGAATTGCTAAACCCAATCCTTTACACTCCATAACAGATAATGAGCCTATGACTGAACAGATTGAAATATAAATTACTACATTACTTTGTCCATATTTAGGCACAAAACATACAATTAATGAAGTTGAAAATACAAGTATTACTATTACATAAATGATGAAACCTAGGAAAAAAATAGAAAGAAGAACATATTACAATAGCACATAAATTTCATTTATAGTTAAAATAATTTCATGATTGCAATTCATAAAAAAATGAAGCAAGCAGTATTATACAAAAATAGTGCAAAGTGATTAGCTTTTAGTTTAAAAACGAGTTTTAAAAATTATTGTTTGATTATTTGTAAGGTTTACAATTGCAATACACCATTATGTGATTTCTGCATTCTGACCAGATTACGTAAAAGACAGTCTGCAGACCATTGATTACATGCACAAGGATTGTCAAGAAAAACAACCAAACACAAACCCTTCAACTACAAGCTCTATCGAAAAGAGATCCTCAACCTAAACATTAGTTTTGGCGAACTTGAAGAAGAAAAATGCACCACCTGTCTAGACTACAAGAGACAGCACCATCCTTTTCATAACATTACTTCCAAGCTAATTGATTTCAAATGCAATGCATGAAAGTCATAGGAAACTCAACTACAAAACAACAAAGGTAAAGACAAAAGGAATCCATTACCTGGACCACAGATTTGATTTGCTGAAGGTCATAATACCGTTTTGAATCTAGACACAAGTCAACTTCAGAAAAAGGATTGTTTTTTTTTTCAAACTCTTCATCACAGATTTGGAACTGAAGGATTTTCCGTGTGAGGGGTCATTCATTCATTATGTAAGGATGATTTTGGCATTTTTTGACCCCCCCCCACTCTATGTAAGGATACCTAAGATTTTTCAAACTCCTCCTCCCTATTCTTACATAAGATTCCATTTCGTTTTTCAAAATCATAAAATGTTCTTGGAAAAGGATCAGTTATACTAAAACTCCCAGTTTGACGCAAATCAAAGATTTTTTTTATTTTTCAACAGATAAGTTATATTTTATTGCTGTCAACTACATATGAGACAGTGAGAAGCAAAGGGCTGTAAAGACATTTTCAAGTTTTGAGTAAAATGCATTCAAAGATAGGTCTTAGGTAGGCTTTCATTGATTTTTTTTTTCTAAATCATGCAGTACACTTTCACTCCCGGGCGAAATTTCAACTTACGCGAGGAGTCTTGGAACGCATCCTTTGCGTAAGTCGGGATTCGACTATACATGAAAACACCAATATAAAAATAAATAATTTACTGGTGATTATTACAGTGCAGAACCTTTTATCCGGGAACCAAAAAACCGGGAAACCAGAAAACCGGCAACTTTTACCCGATTTTCCCGCCATCTTTTAAAAATACGCCATTTTGACAATTTTTGAAAAATGAAGCATTTTTTCTGCAATACCAAAAGAATATGAACGATTTCTTAATAAACACCATATAACTGACGAGAAACTGTTGCAAACACTAACTTTAAATGGTTATCCTTTATGCGGGGCAAAATTTCCGAAAGATTTTCTTGAATTAAAAAGTACATTCGTAAGTCTGAAATTTTCGTGTTTTATTCCAACTGAAAGCTAAGGAAATGAATATTGTCGCATTCTAATGCAGTATTCGATTGAACGGCCTCTAATTAAAGGCATTTGGCGTAAGTGACGTCTCAAAAGTGTGGGAAACGCCGGAAACCAGATTCGCGATTTTTTTGGATAGTTAGTTGATCGTGAAATCTAGAAATTCATTAAACGCAAGACTAATAAGGCTGCAAGAACTCATAAATCAAATTTCGGTTGATATTAACGAAATGCAAAAGCATTAGTTATCAATATCTACCGTAATCGCAAACACGAAACCTTTACAAAAAATTAAAAAAAGAAAAAAAAAAAAGTGCGATCATGAAAGTGAATTATTTTATACACTATAGTAGAAAATTTGCACATTTAGGTTCAAAAACTTATTTTTTGCCCTTCCCTTCATTTTCTTTCGTTTAAAACCATCGAAAAGTGGAAGATTTTCCCTTTCTTTTCCAAACAGAATGTGAGGGTCCCCGGTATTATGAGTTACGCATTATGAGAGATTAGTAGTGTTTTGGTGTTTAAATTATTCATTCACTAGTAGTCTTTAATATTTCGATATTTATAAGCATTTCTGAACTGTTTTCTTTTTATTTTAATATGCATAACTATTTATTATAGTAATTTAGGTTTTACAAACAATCGTCCAATAGCGTTTTTTAGCGATTCAGAAAACCGGGAAATTCAGATATCCGGGATAGCGATGGTCCCGAACTTCCCGGATAATTGGTTCTCTACTGTACTATTATAAATAGTAGTAGTAGTATTTGAAAACATTTTAAAATTAAGTGCATCCCTAAAATCAACACTAACTAAGAATTGGTTAAAATAAAATACTTTGCTCTAAGATTTTTTTTTCTGAGAATGAAGAAAACATTAAAAAATTATTTTTATGATTAAATCACAGTGCAATTAGGATTTGGAGGTAAACTAGCAACTTAAAGCTTGCACTTAAGCATTGCATTGCCAGTTAGCTATATATGATTA
The DNA here is from genome assembly GCF_026930045.1 of Uloborus diversus. NCBI lineage: Eukaryota > Metazoa > Arthropoda > Arachnida > Araneae > Uloboridae > Uloborus > Uloborus diversus. The sequence continues at coordinate 74,654,453 of NC_072740.1, forward strand.
TGAGAGTGTTTGGTATGGTATGTAAAAGTACAACTACTTTTGCAGTTTGTCTTAAATAACTTTTTAGTGAACCTGAGCCAAGTTTTTATAGTTAATCACATGTAGGCAAAAAGAATTAGTGGAAGTAAAGCATCTTAAGCTTCTGAAAAATTTCCTTTATAACTTTTGGTAGCAAAAATGTACTATCATAGATTTCACAATAACTATTATTTAACATTTTCTATGTCCCACAATCTTGTTTCAAAAGCTATCACGAAGGAAATCTTAAAAGCTTAAGGAAAAGGAAATTTTAAATCATGCATTGATAACCAATTTTTAGTTGTAATGCAAAGAGCTACAAAATAATTGCATACACATTTTGGGGTCAAAGGTCCTTTATCAATGCATAAAATTGTGACCTTTGGTAAATAAGACTGTTGCAATCAGATCACTTAAAACGATTACAGTAGAACATCAAAAATCAGGACTAGTGGGGCCAATGGCCACAAATCATAAAAACTTGATTTTGTTGAAACATCTAGTGCTCAAAGGTACAAAATACATGTAATTTATGTAGTGGGGAATAATTGCATGGATTTACGAATTTTTGATATGGAGAAAATATTTCCTGATTAATAATCTGGATTTTCCAAAGTCTGGATTTATTAGAGTTTACTACAGCAAACTCCCAATTATTTGTGAGTGGCTTATCGGCGGGGCGAATTATCCTTTGACTTTCATATTTAAAAAAAAAAAAAAAAAATCTTTTTTTATGATGATAAACTAAATGTAGATAAATGCATACATGTAACCCTATTAACTTAATAAGTGCAAAATTTATTTTTAGACATTCCTATTGCTTTTTTCCCCCCTCCCTTCCAATGACATTGAACCTTTTAAGGTCAACAAAACCTGACTAGTTGAAATCTGATTTTTAAACTGACACTACTAACAACTTTACATCTTCATTATTTACTAATTTTTTGGCCTACACTGCTTACGTGCGTAAACGAGTGACAGGGCCAGTCTTGAAAAAAATTCCTTTCCCCTCCCCTTAGCATGTTTGGTGTAACCTAGATTGATCTGCTGCAGTTCATCTGCTTGTATGATTTGCTTGCATGTGTGGTAATCCATTTGTAATAATGAGTGATCCTTTTCTAGTTTTTACATACTGTTATTGTTTTAGATATTAAATTATAGCTAATGTATGTGATTGTTATTGATCTTTTAAAGCACAATTTGCATACACTGGCAGCATTTTATCTAAATTGAGGATGATCCTAAAATTCACTTATCCACGGTTATCGCACCACCCTATCCCATGGATAATTGGGAGTTTCCCGTATATCAGAACACAGCTTGTTTAACTTTGTAACAACATCAATGAAACCGATTTTAAACTAAAAAACACTTTGCAAATCTGTTTAAACGGAGCTATGATTTTATGATATAAACTTGTGAAAAGAGTTTAGTCTAATTACATAAGTAGAAAGAATAAGTAATAACAAGCATTTGAAATAAAAGCAACATTTAAAAGAAAATATGTGATGAATAAGAAAAGTTTAAAATATTTATTAAATTCAGAAGGATATAAAATTAGAAACACTAACCTGGTTCAAAAAGTAATTGTTCCAAACGCTCCATACTATCTACAGTTCCATCTTTTGGTGAATGTAAAACTATGATGGTAGAACCAATAATACACAGGAAACAACCAATTTTTCCAAGTAAATTAAGTCTCTCACCTAAGTATTTTGATGACAAAATTGCACTGTAAAAAAAGTCAATTAATAAAACTAATTTTGTTCAACCAATTTTTGGTACTTTTTAGACAATATTTTAAAAGCAATTTCAGTTTTAAATTGCATGTCTCTAGCTTTTATCTAGTTATGCAATTTCCGCCTTCTTATTTAATAGCATTGAAATATTTATGCGTTTATGGAAGAGAGGAAGAATAATACACGTAAAGTAAACGTATAATAAAGTAAGTAATGTTAGAACAAGTAAAAAAGGAAAGAAAAGTTTAAGCCTCAGAAAATTAAAGTTGGCTACAATACAATATAACACATTTTAATACAACAACTTCAAACATGCAAAACAGTGCTCTCTGAAACTGAAGTTGCCCTTTTTCTTTGAATACAAATACAATGTCTTTTTTTATTTTTAAAGATACCTCCCCATTAAGATTCCCCCCTCTCTGTATATGGCCCAGTGGCTCAGTGGCAGCCCTTCTCACTTCCACGCCGAAGGCCCGGGTTCTAGTCCCGGGTCGGGCATAGTCGACTCAGTCAGTCATCCCTTGAGTGGGTCAATAAAATGATTACCAAAAAGTGCTTGGGAACTAAACCCTGGAGGATCTGCATAAGGCTGACCACTTAACCGGAACATCTGCCCAGCACCCCAGAGCTCTTGGTCAGGAAAATTGAGATGGGCACAGTAGTCTTTGGCCCCCATGGGCTGTCATGCCACTGGGCTTGGTTTTATATATAATAAATACAAAAACATTAGTAAAGTTATGGAAAACCAAACCCAAAGTTTAAAGATGCGCTAAAGCAACCTAATCTAAACCGCAATAAACTACGTTAAGTACCAAAATTTTGCATACAGTGCTATTCTGTGCATTAAAGAAAACTGGAGAATGTAGGGAAATTATTTTCACTATGATGTCTGAAAATGTCACCGCTATTGAAATCCCAACACCAATTTCAGAGCATATACCCATCTCTGATATATAAGAAAATAATTCACTTTTGGTGGTTGTTCAAGACTTTTTACTTGAATTTCATTGTTATCAGGGTTTTATTGTGCCCTAAGCAGAAAAATATATAACAGGGTTGTCATGGAAGTTCAAGAATGAAATTATACAAATACAAATACAAATACAAATGTGACGACCAGCAACAGGCTCTGGGCCCAGCTAGGCTGGTCCTAGTCAATTAATTAGTCCCCAATGAAGATCAATGGCCCTCTTAAAGCTATCCACTCCCTTGCTCAATACCGCTTCTTCCGGTAAGCAATTCCAAGTGCCCACGACCCTGCTAAAGTAGTAGTTTTTCCTGATTTCCAAGTTAGCCTGAGATTTAAATAGCTTAAAACAATGACCCCTTGTCCTGCTTTCCCCGCAAAAATTTAATCCATTTACATCTTTCATTTTGATAAATTTAAATAACTGAATCATGTCCCCTCTGACTCTCCTTTGCTCCAGGCTATACATGTTAAGCCTATTAAGTCTGGTATCATAATCTAAATCTGAGAGTCCCCTTACTAATTTAGTTACCCTTCTTTGAACTCTTTCCAATACAAATATATCTTTCTTCAGATAAGGCGACCAAAACTGAACAGCATACTCCAAATGAGGTCTTACTAAACTCCTATATAGAGGCAGAAGAACTTTCTTAGATTTGTTTGAAATAGATCTATTGATGAACCCAAGCATTTTGTTGGCTTTGTTACTAGCAATACTGCACTGTTGACTAAACTTGAAGTCCTGATTTATACAGACACCCAGATCCATTACATTTTCTGCCTGATTTATGACTGAACCCTGTAAACGATATCTCATACGCTTATTTCCATGACCTAAGTGTAGCACTTGACATTTCCCTACATTAACTGCCATACCCCATTTATCTGCCCACTTAGTAATATGATCTAAATCAATGACATTTCCAGGTAGTTTTGAGAAAAATTCCAGATTATCGATGTCCACCTTCTCTTTTTGCAACATTAATAAAAACATCTCTAATTTTGATAAAATTTACCTCATTTTCAAACTTTACAAACAGTGGTTACCAAATTTAATTTACTCAAGCTGAAATAATCAAAAATATGTACTAGCAAAAGTGAAACAAATCCCTATTATAAAGAATTATGAAATAACGTAAATGTAGCATATCTTCTTTTCAATCCCAAGGATCCACTGCCTTACATCAAGTGAACCTTACATCATTATGACATCTGTATCACAAAAAAATAAAAATGTTAATTGCTAATAATAATCTGAACTAAAAACTTATGAAACCGAAACTTTTTCAATTATTGCCTTCCACCCCAGTCCAGTACATTCACTGCTCTTTTAGACTTTGGCCTGTAAAAAAAATCATGCATCTTTTAGCTCGAAAATTTTTCCTATTTGTTGCTCATAAAGCAGGGTTGCCCCGCCCCCAAGTTCCATGTCGCAAATCTCCCCCCACCCCCAATATTTCTGAACACCTCTGCGCTTTTTTATTTTTAACCCTCTTTTTTTAATTAATTTTTTAAACACTTTTTATTTACCTATTTAAAATTGTCTAATGAGCTAAATTTACAGAGCAAAACTGTTTAGAAGAAAACAATTTCATTAATTAAATTTACACAAAAAAATATCAAAAATGAAAAGATTATTGCAGTTCATTATGAACTCTGATGCACTCACAGACAAAACAACGTGCCGCATACTCAAAATAGTAATAACTTCAGAATTGCTGACGTAAAAAAGCAGCGTTTAGACAGAGCCTGCTAACTAAGAAAGCCAAAATATACCTTCTGCGCATGTCCGCTGATTGCTATGGCATGCCAATGCCAGACAATTAATAAAAGGAACTTCAGGGGGAAGGAGAAAGTTGGAACTACAAAACAACAAATGGCAGCGGGAAAGATAAGGAGGAAAGAAATTATTCTTGACGTCATATAGCGCCGCATTAACTATATGATCGGAAAATAAAACAAAATCCTCCAACATTTCCAGAAATGTATGTTATTTTTTATTTTTCCTGACATTTCCCAGATCATGTTCGGCCATATTCATTTTCCCTGACAATTCCAGGTTTTCCCGGTGCATTGCAACCCTGTATTAGTAAATGTACGTCTTTTTTCTGCAAGTTATGTTCTTGATGGGAAATCACTGGAACTCAAATTCAAACTGGACAGTACCTCCAGAATTTCAGATATAGATGTTTTGATGATGCTATCGAGGAAAACGTGGAAAATATGTTGTATTTAGTTCCCAAGTGCAAGGAAAAATCAAGATAAAAAGTTTTGGAGAGAGAGTTAAACAAGCTAGATTGTGTGTAATTATTGAACACAATAAAATGCCTTACATACCTCACAAGGACACTTAAGACTCCAAGGGGAGTAACTAAACTTGCAGGTGCAAAAGCGTATGCTGCAAAGTTTGCTGCTTCTCCTACACCCACTAGAAAAAAGATGAAAATCTAGAGTTTATGTAATTTAGTAGTTTTATTTAGAAACAGATTTAAGAAAGAACTCACAACTTTACTAGGCATTTCATAAACATTTATGTTTTAATGGGTTATTTGCATAAGAATAATTCCATAACATTTCTTCAAAATATTTAGAGTGAATACAAAAAAAAAAAAAGAAAGTAAGAAATAAATAATTCGTGAATGTAAGAAGAGATAGCTGTGGAAAAATATTTGGACTTGCAAAGGAAAAGAAAGTAAAAACAATTGCAAAAAAAAAAAAAAAAAAAAAAAAAAAAAAATGTTGACTTTTCTTATCTTAAATAAAGGTAAAAATGTTTGTATTATTACCTGAAACATATTTAGAAATCTAATATATTATAATTAAGCAAGCAAAAATTATATTTTTTTAATTTTCAAAAACTTTCAAAGGAAAAAAAAAAAAGATCTTTGCAGATTGGATCAGACACAATCACTCCAATTTAAACAAACATCTCATCACGTAATATGACGTCATTTGGAGGATTTACTTTTTTTGAACTGGATTGGGTTTAAGTTCCTTTTTGTGAAAGCCACGGGAGTCATTTTTTCAAAGTTTTTGTGTGTGGCAACAGCTCTTGTTGTTTTGCATAAATGATCGAATTATACGTTTTCGCTTGTTCCACCACGTGAGAATATGGGTAAATAACGTCACGTATTTTAGAACTCTCTCTCCTTCATCTCTCATTTACTGTTTTGTTGTTTTGATGTGCGTTTCCATCCGGTAAAGTTTTGTAATGTAAATGGCTTAGTATTTTCAAAGTGCTCTATGTGAAAATGCATTTTCTATTTTCATTAGATTGCGTAGCATACCACTGTGAATTAGGTGTTATTCGTGAAGTAAATTTTGTTAATTTAATGTTCCTGTTGAACGGGACTCAATGCTAATGCATTGACTTTGAAAAGCTTTTCCTTAAAGCTAAATAAAGGATATTTTCTTCAGATATATTTGTCATGTATTCTTCAAATACTGCGACTTTGCTAACTTTCTTTTCCGAGGTTTGAAAATGCTTCCTTCAGACTTACATTAATGAGCCTGATAGGAAGAAAGTAAAAAACGATAAAAGGATTGTAACAGCGGTACAACCAGGATTTCATTTCGGAGGAAGTCCTATCAGTGGCATAGCCAAGAAGTCATTTGGGGGGGGGGGGGGTCAGGAAATTTGATAAATTAATGTGGAGATCTTCTTAAAATTAAGCAAAATAGATTTTAGAGATGATAGTTTTGTTTAACTGTTATTAATGACATGTAATAATTTTGAATGCATTTGAATTCAAAACAAGCAGCAAAATTTAATGCAAAATAGAAATTTGAAAATTACAACAAAATTACAAGAGCATCTTTTATTAGATATAGCCTTTTCTAATAATGTCATCGGGAGATATATTCATTAGGGTGGGTCATCGTCCTATGGTTAAAAAAAAATGATGTTTTAAGGTTATATATAAAATTTCATTCAATTAGGAGTTCATTTTCTGCCTCCAGATTGAGTTTGAAAAACCCGTATTTAAGGGAAAAAAATCCATTTTCATTAAAAAACTGAAAAAGAAAATTACAAATATATGTAACAACTTAAGGTTGTCCAAGTATTAATCATTTATTTACAAAAATGATTATGACGATTATTAATTTTCAAAATTAAGAATATTCATCTTAAAATAGCTTGAAAGTTCCTACTATTTAGTTTTGGCATAAGTTTCCGGGATTCCAGTTGGTTCTTTATTAAAGCTTCTCTTTTTGCACAATGTATTTGAAACTTACGTCAATTTTAACTGTCCTTCCACAGGGTTACCTATCCCCAAAGGGTGATGGCTCATCCTTCCCCCAAATGCTGGGAAGTACCCCCCAGAACAAGAGACCCCCCCCCCCAAATAAGGTCAAAAATCTGTAAAATCAACCCTCTTTAAAATTTTAATGCCCCCTGCCTTTCAATAGCCTGTGCGTATGGCATGGCAGGCATTGGTGGATTAGACACATTTTTCCAGTCATTGAGATCAATGTAAGATTCTGCATCAAACTTAACAACAAGAATGTGAAAAATTTGTCTTTTGGGAGTGTATTTTGCTGAACACTACGAGCTTCTAAAATCCAACAGGCTGTCCATTTATGGATTTATTGTTCCAAGTCTGTTAGCATTGCAATAAATTAATTTTTAGAACATGTGAAAACACTGTTTCTTTGGATTACGGGATCTATTTTGCACTTCAACTCAGAGGATAAACATCTAGCTGCAGTGATTTTGAACAACTGCTGAGCCAATCTGCACATAAAGGGTAACTTTAATCGCAAACCAGATTGGAGCATTAACTTTGATGACTTGTATTGCAAGAATTATTAAATTTTCAGAAGGAGATTCCACTGAAACACACAAATGTAGATTTCAATTAGCACGAGTTAGCCATAAAACATGAAACATTTTTCTAGGCTTTGGTTCTTGCAAGGGCAGATTTTCGTGCTATTTTGCGCTTCCGACGAAGCATGTTTTTCTCAATAATTACTGAAGTGGTGGGGTAAAGAACTGTTGAAGCAATAGTTACTCCAGCCTTGTCTCATACTTTGTATCGATCACATGTCTGTGAAAGCAAATTAAAGCCCACTGTGTTGCTTGTAGTAGTTAATTTATCGATATAAGCGTTTGTAGTTTGAATCTTGTAAAAGTCCTTTGAATTCATCCTTACTGTTCGTATCCCATAGAAGAGATGCAATGAAGTAAGATACTAAAACTGTCTTCACTTTCTTCTTGAGGCTGAAGCTGCGATTTCTCTCCCTCTCTCATGGTTTTTTTTTGGACAAATGTAGTCGTTAATATCTTTGCATTTGCAAGATGAAGTGTCAAATAGCAATTTACTAGCTTGGTAAAATGATCCTGATTATTTTCTTAGTTATTTTCAAATAGGATTTTAAAAGACTGCTGCTGCATTTCAAGAGGTAGATTTTTAGTATCTCTTACTCATTTATGTTGCACAGTTGGCAGGAAGCACTTGACCAAATTCACACATTTCAGCCAATTATAACACTTAAAATGGCAAGTGTGAATTTAAACCAGATGCAAATTGAAAGTTTGATCACTTGTTTCTGTAAACAAAGTACCATTTATTATTATTGCAATCTTACATGGAACGTATCCTATTTGGGTAAGGAAATCCAAACTTCAAACTCAATCTGGAGGCAAAAAGACTTATCAGAATGGAATAAAATTTTACACATGTTAGTTTGAGACCATTTAGCACCTTTTTAATCCTCTGCCTCTTAATATTTCGATTTTTTTTCCGACCCACCCTAATATTCATCATATTGATAAACGGATAATAAAGCCAAACCTACCAAACTCTTTTCGCTTATTTTACTCCTTAGATATATTTTAACTCTCTCAAAGCATGAGAAACTATTTTTGGCAGAACACGTTGGAATAGAAAGTGTGCTTAGTATTTTTAATTAATAATAGTGAAACGGGATAATTACCAAAAATAAAATTAATTTTAAATAATACTGCCGAAGAGAAAATATAGAAAGAAAATAAAGAAAAACTGCCAAAAATAACATTCTCAATAACGTATCTAATTACCATGAAGTATGACCCTTAAAAAAACACTTGCGTGTTACAACGGCGATGGGTGTGCAATGAAAGAATTTTTTTCTTGACGTCACTGGTTCTGTTTTGTTCCCATGCAAGATGCCCCACTTCTCCAGGAAGCCCACACAGGGAAAAATTAGAAGAATTTTGGAGGAAACTAGACAAAGGAGCAATGCCTTTTGTTAGATTCTAAACAGGTATACTTTTATAATTTGTATCCACTTCAATGATACAAGGGAAACCAATATTTTGGAGACTGAACAGAGGAATATTTTCATACACTAGGGAAAAATTGAGAATCATTGTAATAAAGCTGTCCGTCTTACAGCGCATCCTCATTTCGTGCCCCCTCCCTGCTGTATAGTTAATTTTACTGTACCAATTTTCCTTGCAAAATTTTTCTCTTATGTTATATACAGTACAAGAGAAATATATATACATACATTTTCTTGTTCTATTTTTTTACTTGAGTAAAACGCTTGTTTTCAACACAAAGCATTTTTTTTTTCAATCATATATTTACTTAGTCAGTTCGAAGGGGTGGGAGGAGGGTTTGGACCCTTCTGGACCTAACTTTGCTATGCCACTGGACTGTAAGATGGCAAATGTAGGGAAATACAGCCAAATATGTTTAAAACTTCTGTACTTTTTTTTGTCCTTGAATGTTGGATTGATGCTCCCACTAGCAAATAAAGAAAAAGAAGGGATGAATGGTTAAATGATAAACAGAGCAGCATAAAAAAAGTAGATTGTATTCACCATATTTGCAGAAATGTAGTTCTTCAGACAGTTTGACTTGTAAACATGTACGTGCCTCAGTGTCTACCAGATATAACAGTACTTTTTTTTTCAAGACAGTAAATGTTATATCAACATTTGTTAGCACTTTGTGCATACACTGCAACACAACCGCAGGCTTGAATCACAACTTTTTTGATAAGAATTCACTTTTGGTTTTACGCTTCAAACTTTTATAACTGCCTTGATTTTCATCACAATACTTCAAAGCTTGCTCTTTTCCCTTTTCAATACGAAACTCAAATTTTGGTGGACCATACATTTTGTGAATTTGATATTGCTGTAGTTTTGGAAAGGAAGTTTACAATAGCTTTTTTCCTTAGCAATGTTGATATCTTTTATGAATATTGTGTTCATCCTAACTAATATTTCCAAACTTTTGAGGATTACTGCATTTTTAAACTTTTGAAATGCATTTAAAAAAAAAAAAAAAGACAAAGGAAATTTTAAGGCAAAATTTAAATTGCCTTAAAAAAGTTACTGTATATACTCCTGCATAAGTTGAGCCCCTAGTTCTGTGAAAGAAATTGGGATAGTTTTGTTGTGATTTTTGAAAAGAAAAGTTCAAAGAAGGAAAATGAAATGTAAAGAACCTTTTCATGATTGAAAACGCTCAATTTTATAGTTTTGTACAAAAAGGTTTCATTTTTGCGATTATGATTTCTTAAATAATTCCTATTATTGTGAGTTAATATCAGTTAAATTTTGCACTGTGACCATATTGATCATTTTTATTTAATGAGCATTGATTTCCACACAACCGTTGGGAAAATTTGCAAGTACAACATTTCCCGCACTTTCGCAAAATTTTTCTTTATTTCATTGTCAGACCTTGTAAATTTGAAGCAAAATGTATTAGTATTTAGTTATTTAACATTTGCCTAAAAGGGTTGGACAAAAATAAAGAAAATGTTCACTTTTTCAAGTGTTTTCCCCCCAAGAATTGTCTGGAGAAATTTTTCTGAAATTCTGCCCTGCATATAAGTCTCATCCTTTTAACCTCATTTTTTGTACTTTTCTCTACTTATAGGCGAGTCTGCACAGTATTTGAAATGCACATTTTGTTGGCTCCTGGTGATACATCTTTTTTTTTTTTTTAAGTTTAAGATTGACTGAAACAACATTTTGAGCTCATATTTTTATACTGAGTCATTACAAGAAAATTAAGTATTAGTTTTAAAAGCAGTTAGGTTTGCAGGTATGCAGATACAGGCATGGAGAACGGATGCCTACCAACAACAACTGAAGTGTTAATGAAGTGAAAGAGAAATTTAAATAAGAAAGTTGGGGAGAAGCGTTATCATAGCATCCTTCTAGATTACAACACTGCTTTACTGGACATAAAACTAAATTTACTAATTAAGATTTGATTTACTGATATGCAATTACCAAATGGCAAAAACGGAAATTCAGTTTAAGTGACTGAAAAATTGAAAAGGTTTCAGAAATAGAAGAGACAAAATACACACAGCATGACTTACTAGAAATCAGACCAGCCCACCATATCCATTCTTTTAAGTACCCATATCCTCCATGACCTAAACATCATTGGGAAAAAAATATAAACATAAGATCTTCATGTTTTAAGTGTTTTTGGGATCTATACCTGGTTCCTGCAGATTCCAGTAACAAATGGACAAATACAAAAATTATAAATTTTAATACAATTAAATGAAAAAATTAGGATTACAGGGTAAACACATATTATGAGCAAAAATGCAAAATTGAAGTCAACTGCGGGGCTGCGAACCTTAAAACTATATGAGAGCCTTCTAGGGTGGTTTTGAGGAGCATTTTGCCACTTTGCAAAGCATTTCAATATTGTACAAAAATAGTGATAAGCATAAAAATAACATTTGCTATGAAAAGAACATTCCCAACAAAAATATTTAGATAATTTTTTCTTTCTTTAAAATGAATTCCTTACTACAATGTCAAAATTATATATAAGTATTAATTCCAAACACTGGAAGATATAAAAGTAATTTTCAAAACTTGCAATGTATTAGTATTGGCTGGAAAATTATGAACTGCACTGTACATATTGATGAAATAAGCAGCAGTCAACAATAAGGAATTTTCATGTTTGTATTGTTCAATTTTTAAAAGATTATTCATAGTTAATTTGCAAGTATAATATCTAGTTTGAATCAGAATACAAAATAAATATTTAAATAAAATGAAAGTAAATTAATAAAATAAAATAAAAATGATCACACATTACTGCAGACAAACTTTTGATTAAAAAACAAAGGGAAAAAATGTTGGGAATTCCAAATATTATCAATTATTTATGTTTATTTTTATATATTTGGCTTTAATTAAATCCCTATTTTCTTTTATCTTGCAAAGTCACAAATGCTAATTTCAATGTTTGTAACGTATTTCCCAATGTTAAAACGGCGGCCAATCAAATGAAAAAGGAACTTTATCATTTCATGACGTAAGGCACGCACGTGTCTAAGACATACGTTACAAACATTGAAATTAGCATTTGTGACTTTGCAAGATGAAAGAAAATAGGGATTTAATTAAAGCCAAATATTATCAATTATTTACGTTTATTTTGATATATTTGGCTTTAATTAAATCCCTATTTTCTTTTATCTTGCAAAGTCACAAATGCTAATTTCAATGTCTGTAACGTATGGTAGCAGAGGTCCGTAGATCGAAACCACGCTCTGCTACCATACGTTACAAACATTGAAATTAGTATTTGTGACTTTGCAAGATAAAAGAAAATAGGGATTTAATTAAAGCCAAATATATCAAAATAAACGTAAATAATTGATAATATTCAGAATTCCAAAAAAAAAAAAACATTCATTTTTAACCGACTTCAAAAAGGAGGCGGTTATCAGTTCATACCGTATGTATGTTTTTTTTTTTGTTTGTCCACTCATAGCGTCTCACCTAGTGAACCGATTTTGATGATTCTTTTTTTAATGGATAGGGGATGGCTCAACTTAGGTCCCATTACTTTGTTTGACCATATTTGTTCTTTAGAAAAAAAGTTATGGGCAAAAAACAGTAAATTTTATGCAATTAAAATGATATTGTAGCGAAGTTCGCACTTTTCATCCTGGATAACGGTGGCTCAGTGGTAGAATTCTCGCCTCCCACACGAGCGACCCGGGTTCAAATCCCGACTAGGATAAAGTGAGTTTTACTAAAATTTTGTTTCTACTGTTTCCCGTATTTTCTCGAATGTTCTATTAATTTCTGTATCTTTCCAAGTCTGGAAAGTTCCAGCACTTTCTCAAGTTGTATATAAGGAGATGTAACGTTCATTCGTGGTTCTGAATAAAGATCTCGAGTTGAGACTAACGAGTATTCGCTTCATTTGGCTTTCACATTGTCTTCGCTATCTTCATCTACGCGACAATATGAAACTCATTGTTATAAAAGTTTGGTGCCATATAACAGTAACATTAATAGTAATTGTAATGATGATTTTGAATAAAGGCTTTTCTAAAGCAATACAGTGATATAGAGCCGAACTTCTTACTAGGTAACTTCTTACTTTTACTGAAATATCTACATTTACACTAAAAAGAATGAAATAAAAAATTTTTGAAAAAAAAAATAGAACCGACTTCAAAATTGCTCTAAAAAGTGAAAAATAATTTTATTCTTGAAACACCATCGATAATACTTTTAAACATAATTTTTGAAGTTGGCGCAAAAACAAAAAGTAAAATCCATTGTAACCATGCTTCGTTCATATTTCTATCAAAAAATCATCCAAAGTTAGGAACGAAACAGTTATATCGTTACTCAAATATGCTGTCATCAATGCGTAATGCATGTGGTAGTGAAGAAACTGGACCTGGTAAAATTTATACTTGTAGTTGAGTTATGGCTGTGAATGATTTTATCGATCGTTTTTGCGCCAACTTCAAAAATTATGTTTAAAAGTATTATCGATGGTGTTTCAAGAATAAAATTATTTTTCACTTTTTAGAGCAATTTTGAAGTCGGTTCTATTTTTTTTTTCAAAAATTTTTTATGCCTGATAAATTTACCTTTGAAATGATAAAAAAAAAGAGAAAAAATCTCATTCACTTTGTCTGTTACATTAAGACTATACTAAAATCATGTAACTGCTTTGCATCCTAAAGCTAAAAATTTTCATTGAAAAAAGGGTTCCTTTTCACCAAAAAACAAGTGCATGAAATATATTTTTCTATTTGTGCATTCTCATATAAATTCTATAGTGCTTAAAGCCACATAAAAAGAAAACGAGCAAGTTATATTTCATATGTTAGTTCAAGAGACATTGTAGTTATCTTATTTTAGTTATTACTTTTTCAGTAATTTTATACATAAAAAACATTAAAAAATGTATTTCTCTAGTAATAAACCTTAAGCAGTGAACTAAGCACAGCAATACTTACGTCACTAAGTTTACTCACCAGCTCTGGTTGCACCAGCCACATTAAGACGCAACAATCCTTTTTTCTTTATAACAAAGCTTGATCCAATGAAGAAACTTGAAGAGATGGCTAATCCAAGTCCAACATAAAAATTGTAAGCTAAGTGTGGTGGTTCATCTGAGTCGGTAGAACTCATGTTTTTATCGAGCCATTCCTAAATATTAGCACATAATTAATGATCTAAGAAAAAAAGATGTAAATAGCAGCAAATAAAAAGAATTGAATAGTGGTTAGTAGTAATAAAAATAAGCCTCTCAGTGAATTCCAGCGGTAACGGAAGGAGTTTTAACAAAAAAATTGATGTATTTCTGTCTGCGAGCTTATCAAAATACATATTTTTCAAAAATGCAGACTTGAATACACATCATGGTAAGTTGCTAAAAAAGCCAAAGCCAAGATTTTTTTGTTAGTAACTTTTTTTAAAAACCAAATTTAAAAAATGGTAACGGAAGGACATTTTTGTCACAAAATGTTCTTCCCTTACCATTTAATTTGATTAAAAAAAAAAGCTACTAACAAAAAAATTCTTGGTTTCGGCGTTTTTAGCAACTAACCATAATGTATATAAAAGTCTATGCATCAGTTTTTGAAAAATATGTATTTTGATAAGCTCACAGACAGAAATGCATCGATTTTTTTTTGTAAAAACTGTCCTTCCGTTACCGCTGGAATTCACCAGAAACTCCATGCCACAAAAGCAAGAATGTCACTTATAATTTAAAAATTAGCAATACAATGTTGGTTTGATTCTCTGACTGATTCATAGACGGATTTAGGCTGTGAATTCTGGGGGTGCAACAATACTAGGGATCTGGGAGGGGGATGTATTCCCCAAAACAAACAGGGGGTCCAGGGTCTTCCTTTGGAAATTTTTGACAATTTACCTCAAAAATGTTGGTTTTTAATTGATTTCAGAGTAGATTTAATTCGACTGTTTACTGGAATGATGTGCAAGAACTTGAAACTGTTTATATGTTTTTTATAGTCATTTTTTTTTTACTTATTAGCCATTGGTTGCAGTGGCGTAGCTAGACCCGACTTTCGGGGGGGGTTCCTTCTTTTATATATATATATATATATATATATATATATATATATATATATGTGTGTGTGTGTATATGTATATATATATATATATATATATGTGTGTGTATATGTATATATATATATATATATATATATATATGTATAATCGCTTGGAATTTTTTCCTTTTCTTCTTTTTTTTTTCTTTCTCTTCTCTCTTCTTTTTCTCTTTTTTTTTTGGAGACTAACTTTTCGGGGGGGGGGGTTTTGTCCCCAAAACCCCCCCCTTAGCTACGCCCCTGATTGGTTGTTTCAAAGTAAAGGAAATTGTAATGATTGTATTTTGTACCAATTAATACCCAGTTATGGAGAATACAATTATTCTATAATACTGCATTGAATAATAAATAATTTAAGAAATGCATTCAATCTATTTATTATATTGTTCTTCAAATGGATAAAAGTACTTTTCCTCTCAATACGTAGCACCATTTTTCTGACACTGGCTATGTTTGGTGAGGTGTCACGAGGGTCATACAATAAACTGCATATTGTATTTTTGGGTTTGCTTTGTAGCTGGGAGAAAATGTAAGTTAGTTTCTAAACTATGTGTCCTGATGAAATATATTTAATTTTAATTCTTTTCAAAATCCAATCAAAAATGTTGGGGGTGCTGCGCACCCTTGTAAATTGGCCGATGGGCTGATTATCCTGGGATTTCTAAGCACATGAATTTTTCATATATTAAAAGCCTTATTCCACTATTTTATCATTTGAATGTCAGTAAATGAATTTTCTGAAGCGTATAAATTTACAGCTCATCACGTTAAGAGCCGCATATTCTCATCTCTCAATCAAGAAAGAATCTCACAGACAGTGTAATGTTAGTTGATATTTAAAAAAAAAAAATTGTAAAGAAACTTTTGAATCAGGTTGAAAGAATTCAAATGAGGACTTGGCCTTTGTTCAGAGAGATTTCTTATGAAGCATATAATTTATATTTTGTGTAAATAATACACATTATTACTAGTAGGGGGCAGGGCTGGATTTGGAAGTGTGGAGGCCCTGGGGCAACGAAGGAGGACATTGGTCTATGAAAGGGGTCCGCTGGCTATAAAGTTTGGGAAGCCCTGTGATAGACTATTGAATGTAACAGTTCATCAGAGAATCATCCTCACAGTTTAAAGGTAATTTCTTCTAACTATAGTTTCTTTGGACTACACCACATGAAATAATTCACAAAACATATACAGTGAAATCTCAATAAGTAGTCGATCAGTTAAGTGGTCACTCCGTTTAAGTGGTCTTTTTTCTTTGGTCCCGACAAGGTCTCATTCACAGTAATGTAAAATGACCCTCCTTTACTGGTCACCAAATTTAATTTTACTCGCTTAACCAGTTACCCAAAAGTTGTTTTCTAAAATTTCTTTTCCTTATCGGATCTTAGAAAATAGTATCGGACTTAGTTAAAAGGCTGTTTGATATTTATTTTCCTTGAAATCTCGATCCTCAGTTCTGGTCATTCAAAGCATAATTCTTGCTGTGACTCTGCCAAGTGCCGAGAATATGAATCTAACTCCTTCCAGCAAGACAGACAAAATCTAATACCTGGAGAAGGTTAGTCAGTATTTAACATTCGTTCACAAGGAACAAAAAACACAAAATTTAAAGCTTGATGTAAGTTAGAAGAGATAGTTCTTTTCCGTAAGCAACAATTTCATCAGTCAACATTGAAAGATTGTATTAACGTACCGTAACTACATTAAAATAAGTTGTTGTTATTAAGTAATGTATAAGTAAGAGAAAACAAAACAAAGTAACTATCATTATTATTTTTCCCCCTTTTTAAAATTTCCACTAATTTATAGACATTTCTTACATAAGCTATTATTTTTCTCACAGAATTCTACTGCTATTCATAAATATTTGTAAGGCTTTTTTTTTTTCTCCCTTAATTTCCCACTCCACATAAGTAGTCACTCCGCATAAGTGGTCATAAGTTTTTGGTCCTTTGAGTGACGACTTAACGAGGTTTTACTGTATATTACTAAAAAAAAACTTTTGAGTAGAGAAACAATTGCATAGACTAGTTTATCTCCTTTCTTTTGAAGTAAATGAAGAGCGTACGACGCACCTTTATAACCTAGTTTGATATTTAGTTTAATCGGCACTCTAAATTTCATGTTCCGACTTTAATTAAACAATGGGAAAACTAAAAGGAAACAAAAATAATGAAGCAACCTAGAGTAATTGAATGCTAAAAGAAAATGTTACGAGACTTCACGTCTTTTGTTATTTCATACTTAAAATATAACTTTCTGATAACAACATGAGAAAACACATTTTACAAATTAAGTTATTTTAAACTTTGATTACTATGACAGTTTAACATTTGTTATGTTTTGTGAATATGGTTACTTCAATCATTTTTCTATACTTTTTAAATAAAATACAGTAAAGTTACTTACAGAGAATTTGCTTTATAATACATTAATCTACTCTTCTGTGTTTGTTATTTTCCATTTAGCTGAAACGCGTCAGTCAATCCAGTAACAATCCCGTGATCAGTCTTGTTACCAAATTGTTACCTTTATCAGTTTCGTGGCAATCGCTAGACAATGCCGTATTTTTGGTGACTTAGGAGGCTTAGTGACAAGCGTTGGTTTAATCGCCAAGTATTAGAGCACATTATTTCTTGCCAAACAGTAGGGTTGTCATTCAGTTATCTGTCAAGATTGTGTCTGCATTGACCACCATTTAATATTGGCGATTCTAACGGGAGAGACAGAAAAGTGGGCGTCGTCCGAAACAATGTTGGCTGTAACCATAGAGATCTCTGACACGTGACATCTCGAAGGCGGATGTCAATTTCCGCGTCTGTTTTGGACTGGATTTATAATATTTTAGCAAATTTAATTTTCAAATTGAATTTAAAAAGCGAATCTCTTTTATTTTTTTCAAGGAAGGTAATGCCGCGAGGAGTAAAGTAATTAAGTTTTGTCATACTGGAAACACACACAATTGGCTAATTAACATGACCAAGGGCGTATCCAGCTCAACATGGAGGGGGGGGGGCATGCCTAGGGGAGTCCCGATGGGAGGTCACAGGAGCAGGGGTGGACTGGCCCGTTGGCCCACTGGCCGATCTGCCCTAGCGCCTGTGCGCCCTCTGCGCGCCTTCGTTTTTTTTTTTTTTTTGAACCCTCGAAATTTTTAAATATATATATTTTTTTAAATTTGCGCTTTTGAACGTGTGCGCCTGCTTTTTCTTTCTTCCTTTCTTTCTCTTTTTGTTTTTTCCCATTCACACCTGTTTGACTTTGTTTATTTTTTCTTCTTTCACTTTTTTGCGTCGGCTCCTTCTTCTTTTTTTTTTTTTCTTTTTGCGCATTCAAACCTGAGCGCCTTCGTTGTTTTTTGTGCTCTCAAGCCTGTGCGCTTTCTTTCTTTTTTTTAAAATTTTATTTGTACCCTCAAACGCGCCCCTCGTTTTCCCCTCAACAATGTATATTTGCAACGTAAAAAAAGTCTTTTAGTCCTAGCTTTTTTTTTTTCAATTTCTTGGGCCGTTGGTCCCCTTAAGACTGTGGACCCCACCTTAATGCGGGATCTGCGGGTACTCAGATCCGCAGATCCGGGGCTGTCTGGGTGGTGGCGTCTATATGCCCTAACACATCAAGCACATAACACACGCCTACATGCACACACACTCATGCCTACACACATACGCGTCTACACACACAAACGCATACACTCGTGATTCAGAAAAGCATAATTTCAATTCAAGATGTCAAAAATTCAAACTTCTTCTTTAAATTCTATTTTACTTTATTTGCGTCCTTGAACGTGTGCGCCTTCATTTTCCATTCTTTCTTTCTTTCTTTCTTTCTTTTTTTTTTTTTGCGTCCTTTGGTCTCAAGTCTTGGGGGATCCAGTCCGCTCCTCCATGGGGGGTCACTGTGACCTTCTAAAATTTTCCTTATGCGGCAAATTTTGCCTGACGATTCTGCGAAAATATCATTTGACAATTTGGAGTTTCATTCGGCAAAATTCGGAGTTCCATTCATAAAAATTATCTCCATTCGGCGAAATTTGGAGTTTCCGCCCTCCCAAAAAATTAAGTTCGGGCGCCTCTGGGTATGTTCATCCCTTGTGCAATTAGGGGATGAACATACCCAAAGAAGATGTATAGGTGACTATCACGCAAAGTGCCAATTTGGCCATGGAAATGTTCAATTTTTAAAGATACATACTTAGAAACTAAAATTAATAGGGTATTTTATAAGTAACAGATTTTTTTTCAAAAATTAGGGACAAGGTTAAGGAGAACATTTATTCCTCGTTAGGGAGGGTTGTATTTGACTGTTACAGATCTGATACTAATGATACAGATCTGACAAATATTACAGATTTAAATACTTAACCTGCATGATACATTACCTGCATAATTTATATGAGTAATATAAAATAAATATGAAGTAAATAACACATGTGATATTTACATAAATTTTAATTTATATTGAGAGTCATTAAATTATATTATCATAACATTTCACGTTTTTAATTTCAATTAAAAAATATTATTAGAAACTGAAATTATTAATAAAGATTGAGGAAGAAATAACACATAGGTCAGGGGCGGACTGGATCTCCTAGAAGGTGCCAATCTTGACTCTAATCAAAGAGCACACACACACACACACACACACACACACAAAAAAAAACCTTGAGGCGAAAAAAAAAATCTTAAAAATCTTCGACGACAGCGACACAAAGGAACAAAAGTTCAAACGCAAGAAAAAAAAAAAAAAAAAAAAAAAAAAAAAAAAAAAAAAAGATGCCACCCTTAGGCAAATTTGAAATCTGCTGCGCCCCCTCCCCTTAAAAGAAGCAAAAACTCAAAAACACGCAAAAAAGAGTTCCCGAAATTTAAACTATCAAGATTATGAAGAAATGATGACGTTTCACAATCAGGGCCGATGGGAGGTCACAGCGATCTCCCAAAAAATTCCTTATTCGGCAAATTTTGCTGACGAGTCGTAAAATTTGGAGATACTATTGCAACATATTGTTTTTTTCTTTTTTTTTAACTTTAAAAATGTTCTTTTAAAGATACCTAACGTTACTTCTGATTAGATGTTATGTACGTATGTATGATATGCGTGTAAGCTCGTGTTTTATCATTCGGTAAAATTAGAATTTTCTTCCTCCCAAAAACTTTAGTTCGATGCTCATCTGTTTGTATTATTTAATTTTGTACATCGTTCATGGCTCAAGTACTGCTCTTGTGCAGGTTGTCAAGCGCGATTCACATAAGACCAAAATAAATAAAATTAAAAACAGTACATCTATTTACAATTATCAATTAATAGAGCAGGGTTATTATTTTTTCATGGCCCTATAGTTTCATAAAACATGTTCTCTTTCACTCTTTGAAGTTTTAAAACATTTCCTTATAATGGCAACACAGATGAATTACTCAAAAATGACACAGAATTGAGTTAGATCTATTGGGAAAATATAAAGGAAAAAAATGGAGAGATAAAGAGTCTCCAAGATTTGTCTCGAATGTTAAGCATGCTAGTATGTTTCCACATAAGACAGCATCTTCATTTTCAGAAAAAGGTAACTAACTTCTTTGTGATTTCATTACTTGTTATTGTTTGCTCAAAAAGACATTTTGATTTTAGGAAAGGAAAGAAAAAACAAACGATTACATTCCGAATTAATTCTGTTACTTTCTTTTTAAAGTTACGTATTGGTGCTCTTTTGATCAAAACTGTTTTGAAATCGAAACTCTAACTTAATTATTTAATATCTATATAGCTGAATCTTTGATGAGCACTGAACTTTTATGTCTTGTGCGTTAACCATTTTATCAGTGGTTACCTTTATTTATAACAGCATCTCTCTTATCCTGTTTTTTTTTTTTCATCTGCGAATCAACGATTTGATTAATTTCCCCTGTTATTACGTTCACTCACTTGTGTTTTTTCCACTCCTCACTGTTTGATGGTATTTCATTAATAAATGGTAACTGGATTATTTTGGACTCTTCGCAAATTGAAAAAAAAATATATATCACGTTAAAATTTTTTTGAAGACTTTTTTTTTGTTCTTCGATTTTTAATTTAGCATAAATCGTTCAGCCTTTTCGCTCGTCACTCATTTTTATTTGCTTCCGAGACTTAATATTAACATAAAACAATTTTTAATTATCAATGTAAAAAAGAAAATAAACGTCAATCACTCAAGAAACCAGTACTGAATAAACTTTAGTATAGCACTAAAAATCTTAGTCAAGCTCAAACTCCAATCTTGTTGCGACTTCTGGATAAACGCAAGACACTTTCTGAAATTGATATTCGCTTTTCGTCTTTACTTACTATTTTACGCTGATCTATTAAAACATTTGATTTTCATGTGTGAAAGTAAGCATTGTTAAATTAAAAGAAAAAATTGTCTCTGAAAAATGAAAGAAGGCTAATATTTTAGTTTCAAAGCAAAAAAAAAAAAAAAATCATGTTAAAAATGTGAATGCAATAAGAAACAAATACGCTTAGGTTTTAGGGCCTAAAATTAAATGAAGGCACACAGCAGGTTCGAGAGCGAGGGAAAAAACCCCGAAGGCGCACACGTTACGTTCGAGAGCACAAATAAAATAAAATAAAAATAAAAATTTTCGAGGGCAAAAAAAAAAAAAAAAAAAAAAAAAAAACAGAGGCGTGCAGACGGCGTTTGGGACGCACAGGCGGGAGGGCGCCAGGGGTGACCAGTCCGCCCCTGCTCCTACGTCTTGGGAATCTCATGGAGTTATTTGTGTTCATTTAGAAATCTTCTGCGAAACGGTATATCGAAAAAAAAAAAAACCCCTTGAACTGAATTTGTTTTTGAAAAATTGGGCTATATTATTGGATTTTAATACTACTGATTAAAGGATCTCCAAAAATCTGGAACATAGTATCAAAAATTATAGGTCGGATGGCGATGACCAAAGTAAACTTTCCCCTGCCAATTCAAAGTTCCATTGTTATAAAATAACTCGAGAAAAGTTCATTCATTTGAAATTTTACCTTTTCATTTTTGTGAAATAAATCAAAACCACACAGTAAAAAATCGCTTTTCAATCGGTCATTAATTTTTGACTCTAAAAAGTGAGGGGGCAGCGGAGCTTCCCCATGAAAGTTGGCTTTGATCCACGGAGTCTTATCGCTAGCACATGCAATTTATTGGGTTTGCTGCGTCGCGCCATCTATTGAGAGACATTCTCCTTTTTTTCTGCACATGTTTTTTTTTTCTACTTTAAAAAAATATTCTGTAGAAATCGTGTTTCATCGATTATTGCCATATATTTAAAGCAACATGATTGGTTCCTTACTCCTTTTGCTAACTTCATTGAAAATGAATTCTTAAATCCAATAGCTATAAAGCAAGCTAAACATTTTTCCTTCGCGACAATAAACTTTATAACTCGCGTCACACTTTAAAAGTAAAAACGGATTGTTTCATACTGTTTCGGTACTTATTATAAACAAATAAAAGGAATCAAGAAATATGAAATAAAATATCTACGTGGGACAGAAAATTAATAATTGTCATTAATTTTGCGCAAAACATGTCGTTTTGGAATTTGAAGTAATGGTATGACATTTATTTTCTTCAATGGAACTGATTTTTTTTTTTGCAGCACTATCTACTCATGCCTTAGAACTTTGTTTTCATTTCAAGAACAAATGATAAAGTCCCACATGCAAAGTATCAATCATTCTTGATGGGAATTTTTTTTTATCTGAAAAAATCCATTTAATGATCCGAAGAAGAAATCTTTTGAACTGCTAATATTTCCTATTTTCAGTCAAGGTTAAATTTCTGTTATTTTTCAACAGAAGACCAATATCTACGACGTTTTGATCGCAACATCGTTTTTTTCTGGTATACTTAAAGATAATTAGACAGCCATGGGCATGTAAAGGGCAGTAACTGCAAATTTTACAAATTTCATTCATTCATTTTTTTTTTTGCATTTTTGTCATTGATTGTACGTTGAAAAAAAAAAAGGGGGGGGGGGCGAAAAAACGTCTAATTCCAACTTTTCCTAGCTAGTATAAAAACCAAAACGCGTTTCTTCAAATGTCTCGTAAACTCATTTCTGCAGATACATACTGCTGGTTACCTGCCCACGGTAGTACAGTTCAAAAGTTGAATCCTTTTGCGTAAACTGAATTGAAATAGATTTAAGAGAAAAAGTGGCAACACTTTTAGCATTTGAACTTTAGGATTTCTTAGCTAGAAAGCTACATTCTTTAATCTAGAAAGTCTATATGAAGCAAGTTTTAAACTGGGACTTTTGTGTCTAAAATTTTCTCACTAAAAAATGTTCTC
This sequence comes from Uloborus diversus, assembly GCF_026930045.1. Classification (NCBI taxonomy): domain Eukaryota; kingdom Metazoa; phylum Arthropoda; class Arachnida; order Araneae; family Uloboridae; genus Uloborus; species Uloborus diversus. The sequence goes on from NC_072740.1 coordinate 74,677,866, forward strand.
CTTCAATACCAAAACAGAAGTATCGAATATATTTCGTAACTTGTGCTATAACGTAGGTTTCTCAAAGGCCGAATTTAGCCCCATGCCGCCACTAGGCAGATTTGAAATCTGCCGCCCCCTCCCCTTAAAAGAAACTAAATTTTCTTGGCTCAAAAACACGCAAAAAAGTGTTCCCGAAATTTTAGCTGTCAAGCTTATGAAGAAATGATGACGTTTCACATTCAGATGTGCCCTCATGGGAGGTCGCAGTGATCTCCCAAAAAATTTCTTATTCGGCAAATTTTGCTGACGATTCGGCAAATTTGGAGATAACATTGCAACATAGCGATTTTTTTTTCTTTTTTTAAATTTTAAAAATTGTTTTTTAATGATGCCTAACGTTCCATCTCATAAGACGTTATGCAAGTATGAATAATATGCGTGTTAGCTCGTGTTTTATCATTCGGTAAAATTAAAATTTTCCTCCTCCCAAAAATTTTAGTTCGATGCGTCTCTGTTTATATTGTTTAATTTTGTACATCGTTCAAGCTCAAGTACTGCTATTGGTCAGGTTGTTAAACGATTCATGTAAGACCAATCTAAATAATATTTACAATATGTTTATTTATTTACAACTATCAATTAATACAGCATGGTTATTATTTTTTTTCATGGCCCTATAGTTTCATACAATATGCTCTCTTTCATTCTTTGAAGTAAAAAAAAAATTCCTTATAATGATAACGCATGAATTACTGAAAAATGATATAGACAGGAGTTAGATCTATAAGGGAAGAAAATGGGGAGATATACAGTAACCGAGATTTGTCTCGAATGCTAAGCATGTTAGTATGTTTCACATAAGACAGCATCTTTATATTTTCAGAAGAAATTATCTAACTACTTTGTTGTTTCATGATTTGTCATCTTTTGCTCAAAAAGGTATTTTGATTTTAAAAAGAAAAACCCCGATTACATTCCGAATTACTTCTGTTGCCTTTTTTTTTCCCTTTAAGTTACGTACTATTAGTGTTCTTTTGATCAAAACCGTGTTTTAATATCAAAACTCTCGCTTAGTTATTTCATTTCTATTTAGTTGAATCTTTGATGAGCACTAAACTGTCTTGTGCGCTAACAATTCTATAATTCGTCATCGTTTTTTACAGCAGCGTCTTTATCCTCTTATTTTTTTTTGTCATCAACAAATCAACGGTTTGAATAACTTCCTCTGTTATTTCGTTTACTCACTTGCGTTCTTACCACTCCTCACTGTTCAATGGTATTTCATTACTAAATTGTAACTGGATTACTGTGCAAAGAGTCCAAAGTTTCTGCTTTTGATAACTGCCCATTTGAAAAAAAAAAAATGTATCACGTTTAAAATTTTTTTGAAGACTTTGTCGTTCTTCGGTTTTAAATTTATCACGTTTCCTTTATTTAAAATCATTCAGCCTTTTTCGCTCGTCACTCATTTTTATTAGCCTCCGAGACTTAACATTAACAGAAAACAGTTTTTAAATATTAATAATGTAAAAAAGAAAATAAACGTCAATCACCCAAGAAACCACTGAATAAACTTTAATATAGCACTAAAAATCTTAGTCAAACAGCAATATTGTAGTGACATTTGGCCAAACGCAACGACTTTCTGAAATGAAATCGACACCCGCTTTTTGTCGTCACGAAATGTTTTACACTGATCTATTACCATGATAGAAAAACATTTGATTTTCGTAAGATGTGTGAAAGTAATCATTAAATTACAAGAGAAAATTGTCTCTGTGGAAAATGAAAGAATACTAATATTTTACTTTCAAGAATAACAAATTAATTTGAGAACTGTGTGGTTAAAGCAAAATTTGCAACCCCTGAAAATGCCTGAATTTGCCAGCTGCTACCCTAGGCAGCTGCCTACTCTGCCTATTGGGAAATTGGGCCCTGGGTTTCTCGTGATTTGTTTTGTCACACGAATGCAGATATTTGTCTCATATTTTCCTTTGGAGGAGAAAGCTTAAAATGTTCCGCAATAGATGGCGCGACATACTGTTCTTTGCTTTCACAATTCACGGACAGATTTAAGAAGTTTCCACGAAGTCGCAAATTTTCGTCTTTTATAAGTAAACTAGCTGCGTGCCCGGCGTTGCACGGGCTACTTTAAAAAATGAAAGAGATGTCCAATTGATGTTTTTGTATTACTCTGACATCAGTTTCTAAAGCGCTAAGGAGTAAATAAATACGCGTAATGCAAGATTTGCAAAACACCAATAGAGCATATTTTTGGCAAAAATTTATTTTTAACGTTAATCATTGTTATCAATGATACAAGTTATCAGCATTTTCAATTAGCACAAAAGATGAAAGTATATGCATTATCAACTATAATCTGTGCTCACGTTAAAATAAATTACATCTGATAGACTATATCTGAAATATTTATGTACAATTACAATCAGCTTTTTACATAAAATTACACACACCTTTTGATTGATTACGTGAAACTAAAGCACCAAGACTAAATAAATACCAATAAGCATTAATTTAATACCAAGTCATCAGATTCCAATTTAGCTTTAGTTAAAATCCTCAAAAACAATCTTTTTTGTTCAACTCTGTTTCACTTAAAGAAATCCAAACAATCTTAATTTAATATGTTCTTTTAACGACACAAACTGTATTTCAAAAATAGAAACAGGAAGGAAAAAGAGTGTTATTACAATTCGAAAACTCACCCATGTGACGGGGAAAAGTTCAACAAAATAAACATAGTTAGTCGCACATCCTAAATGTGCCAAAATATGAGGCCGGTGAATGATAAACATACACTACAATCAATAAACATAGCTAAAGAAACAACTTTCATATGCTGAAAAGAGTTAAGAACGTTGAATGTAAAAAATAAAAAAAGAACAGACGATAAAATAAAGGCTATGTTCGAATGGAGCAAATTACTACGCAAATATAAGTAAGAAATTCACTTTTTATAGTTTTTTGAGCGGTAATATACATATACTTTTGAGGATTTTAAAATTAATCATGTTGTATATCCCATAATGGTGCTTTGACGTTTTTTTAAAATCTTTAAACTTGAAATTAAGAACAGCAACCATTTATTGCAAAAAACTAGTTATGAAGCTAGAGGCTACAGTATTGAGTACAATTCTGACGAGGGAAGGTAAAGAGCAGTATCTAAAGAAATGAGTTTTTGAGATATTTGACGAAACTCGTTTTGGATTCCATTCCAGCAACAATGAAACGTCGGAATTTGACGTTTTTTTCGTGCTTCATTTTCAGCGGAAACGGAAAAAGCAAGATTGTACAATAGTTAAAGTACAATAGATGACTAAAATACGAAAAAAATAAAAAGAAAAATTGTAGATACTTCCTTTTACCTCCCCACTGCAGAATTATTTTGATATCATTAGTCATTCACTTACACAGGACAGTAATTACTTTGAACATCAATTTCACTGTTTTTAACTACCACACTTCCATTTTAATAAGATTGTTGCATCTTTGGCATAATGTGAAAGAAAATTCCTAAAGCAGTGTGTAGTTAGCCCAAACAATCATTATTAAATTCATTCAAAACGAATTCCTAACTACACTCAAAGCTGTCCCGATCCTAAGGGTATTTTCGTTCTACGTCAGAAGTAGGATGCAAAGTAAATTACTTCAAGAAAAATATAGGTTAGTATAAAAGCACATAACTGCAGTGTGACTTATTTTTTTTCTTTTTATTTTTATTGAATTTTTAATTTATGTGGAAGAAAAAAATCAGGGACGTGCGATTTATTTGGCAACTAATTGGACAATTTATAAAAATTGACTTTAAGGAAAGTTACAAATCAGTACCAAATCCTAACAAACAAATAAATAAGTAAATACACGTGTAAAAAGTAAATAAATAAAAATTAAATATGTAAAAGAAAATAAATAAATAAATGTAAAAGGGGCTTCAGAATGTTTTAAAGATGATCGTATATTTTATTACTTGTCCTTGGTAACTGTATTTCCTGCTTTGTTGTAATTTCGGCTAACAAATAAAACCAACTAACATATAACTAATAATAACTAACTAACAAATTTATAAAATTTATGTTGAAAACATTTTAGTATTATATGGAAAAGAGTTTTTAATGAAATAACAAGGATATTAACAACGATATAACAACAATATGACACAGTCACATCGTTATTTAGTTCTTTATTGTAATTTCCCCTTAAAAATTCAAAATGTGATGAGCAGGTAGCATTGACCATCTCCGACAGAACAGTGCATTTTACAGTGCAATTTAATGAAATAACTAGGATGTTATTCACAGCATTTATCGTATCCGACAGAACACTGCATTTTACAGTGCAATTTAATGAATAGTGAAATTTAAGGAAATGATGAGGATATTATTCACAGATATGACACAGTGACATCGTTATTTATTTCTTTGTTGTAATTTTCCCTCAAAAATTCAAAATTTGATGAGCAGGTAGCATTGACCGTATCCGACAGAACAGTGCATTCGCTAGTGCAACTTGTGTTACTGATAACTAACACTGTAGATACGTTTTTTTCAGCTGTGGTACATCTCTCGCGGAGAAAACAAACTCGTGAAAATTTTGGTGATATTGTTCTATGTCAATTTACAGAAAAGACGTTTTAATGAAATAAAAAGGATATCATTTACAGATAAGACACATTCGCATAATTATTTAATTTTTTATTGTAATTTTCAAACAAAAATTCAAATGTGATAAACAGGAACCATTGACTGAATCCGATAGAACAGCACATTCGCTTGCACAATTCGTCTTGCTGATTACTAACACTATAGATGTGTTTTTCCAGCTATGGTACAACACTGGCAGAGAAAACAAATGCAGGAAATTTGTGCTAACACCGTTCCATGTCAATTTATGAAAAATTCATTTTAATGAAATTAAAAGGACATCATTCACAGATCAGGCCCATTCATATCATTATTTCATTCTTAATTGTAATTTCCACTCGAAAATTCAAAATGTGATGCGCAGGAAGTAATGAGCGCATCCGATAGAACAGCGCATTCGCTTACAAGTGCAATTTGTCTTGTCTGATTACTAACTCTGTAGATGTGTTTTTTCAGCTATGGTACATCTCTCGCAGAGAAAAAAAAAATTAGAAACTTTTTTGCTGACACTACTCTGTGTCAATTTACGGGAAAGACAATTTTATAAAATAAAAAGGATATCATTTACAGATAAGACACATTCATAACATTATTTTATTCTTCATTGTTATCTCCACTCGAAAATTCAAAATATGATGAGCAGGAAATTTTGACTGTATTCAACAAAACAGAGCATTTATTTGCTAGTAAAATTGGACTTGCTTATTGCGAGCACTGTAAATGTGTTTTTTTCAACTACGGCATCTATGTCTCAGAGAAAAAAAAAATCATAAAATTTATGCCGAAACCCATCTGTCATAAATATAGAAAAAAAAATGTTAAAAAAAAAAAGTCACATAATGTCATTATGTCATTCCAAAATTTTTCTTCGTCCAACCATGGACAAAACAAAGTTTTACATCTATTAAGATGCTCGTTAATTGCTATCATTCAGGGTACCTTAGATCCACAATATTTGTTTTTATTTTTAATTGCCTCATTCATGTTTTTAAAAAGTATTATTGCATCTATTGGCATAAAACTGAAGAAAAACTTCTAAAGTATTGCAAAATCATACAAATTAAAAAAAAAAGTTACTGGAAAAAAAACATTTAAAATGATTTATTAACCTGGTTGCAAGTTATGTCTGCAACTTATATGGTAACCATGAATCATGTGAGAATGATGAAAAATATTGGTCATCTGATACGTTGCAATCGGTTTGTTTGTAAAATAAATTCCTGCCTGTTTTAGATGTGTAGTTTTTAGACAACCCTGTGTATGTTTTTTAACCATATGTTTTGGAATAATGAAGATAATCTTTCTCTAACCATATGACATCAGTTATTCAAGAATGATAAAATTAATTCATGATTAACGGATGTCTTTCCTGAACAAACTCACATCTTTTGCATTGGAAATGGGTTTCCCTGCAACCCAGAAACATATGGTCTGTAATTTGTTTTGCTAATTAGGGTAGTCATTACGTTTTTGTAATGACTGCCATAATTAGCAAAGTTTTGTCCAATTTAATGATAGTTATCTAAATTATTCTAGAAGCTTTAAGTAGCTCTCTCCTCACCTGGAAATTAAACGATAGTGTAGAAATGAAAAAAAAAAAAAAAAAAAAAAACACAAATAAATAAAATAAAATAAATAAGCAACAAACGAAAGCATTCTAAAACATGTTTCTGGACTCATAAATTATTTGCCTCCATGTCTCCGTTATCGAAATATGAGGTCTTAAAGTTTGCCAACATTTCAAGACAAGTTGCCAAATTTAGCGAGTTTTAGTGAGTAATTGAAAACATTTTGCACACGATTTGTAGACGGATGTAAACGGTGGTATTGCTAGATTACTTCCTCGCCAAGTTGGCAGAATTAATTTAAAATTTATTGTATTTCAAATTAATTTTGGCAGACTTTAAGACCTAATATCTCGATAACGGGTGGATGAGGGAAATCATTTTTGCGTCAAAGATATGTCTCAAGATACTTTTTCTCTTGCTTCCTATTTCAACTCTTTTCATTATTACACTATTCGTGAGGTTTCTTGTTCATAAACAGAAATAGGTGGGACTTTATCAACACTTTATGAGTAAAAGAGCTCCGTTTCAACTGAGGAAAAAGTACTTCCAGTAATTATTTTCGAACTTCGATTTTCGTCGTTGGAAACTTAACTAGTAGTTCACATGCTTACTTTATGAAACACTAACATGTTTCTACATTTCTGATTTCAATCTATTCAGATTTAGCAGCTGATAGATCCATGAAAAGAGAAATTCAGTTTTAATTGATCTTTGAATAATCATATTTAACAATAAAATAGAAGTACATCCAAACCTGTTTTTGTACGATGGATAGGGACCGCATAAAAAATCGCATAAAAATTGTCTAAAACTTCACGAGTAACTAAAAAAACTATTTTTTGCAACACAGTTATAATATATATATATATATATATATATATATATATATATATATATTTAATGCGTTGGATAGAAACCACCGCATGAAAAAAGTTTCACGTAAGAAATAAACCTAAAAACTTAGAAAATAACTAGGAATTGCTTTTTTAAACTAAATAAAAATAAACCAAGTGATGATAATTTTGCCGAATAGTCAGACAAAATTTCCCAAAAAAGGACATTTTTGGGAAGTCACAGTGACTTTCCATCGGTGTGTCCCTTGTGTTACTTGAAGATACTACCTCGCACTCGTTTTATAAATAATTTCGGCAATTGAGACCCAATCTGATTGAAATTTTCATGTATAAAAAAAAAAAAAAAAAAAAAAAAAAAAGACCGCACAAAAACAGGTTTGAGTGCATAGTCTGAATTCTCTTTCTTTCTTTTTAAATTTTGCTCTTTCAAAAATAAACCTTTGTAGGAAAGACTTAATACGAGACACTACTCTTTTCAAAATTAAGATAAAATTTGTAACAAACTATAATCATAGCGATAATTTTTTGCAATTAAACACACTTGTAATATGTGTAAATAATTAGGGATTGACCAGATTTGCAAAACTGATGTGCACTGTAAGATTATCTCAAAAATTAAAAATGTTAAAAAACTGCAAAATCAAGGAAAATTATTTTAATACGGGGCAATGATAAAATAGCACCAAAGTCAGATTAAGATGCAAAAATGACTATTTTATTTTATTTTTCATACATTAAATAGGAATGTGATACATAAAAAACATTCTTATTTCTTCAGAGTTTTTAAATTGCATATCAAGGTAGTAAGTTGTGATCTTCATTTGAGTATTTCGTGTTATGTACTATTTTTCTATGGATTTTCTTAAAAGTACAAGATATTCAGAAAGATAAAAGAACTTCTTAAAATATTAAATACCTTCGTTAGCTTATAACTGTCAGAGTTTTCGAAGGACCTTCATCACATTTTTAAAATAATTAAGAGCGTACAAGAGAAACAATATGCTGGAATTTTGAATAAAATTATTGAAAATAAAAAAAGTATGAACGATTACAGAATTTTTTTCTTACTGCGCATGCACGAAAATGTTGGCATTTTGTGTTGGAATTCTAATTTTTAAAAAGGACATAGAAGCAAAAGTGGGCCCACTAGCCTTGGTCTATCTTCTATCTATCTATCTATCTGCCCATATATTTATGTACACACGCACACAAACTAGAATAAACTAACTACATTTGACATAACACAGACAACAATCTCTCTCTTAAACAATTTATTTTAAAACTTTATGTTTCTGAGCTAAAGTTAAAAACTCAGAGCATAAAGGAGTTCCCATCATCATCATCATTAAGCGGAAGTGAGTGCATCTACACCCCTTCTTGTTCGTGTTTCTATGCGGGTTTCCTTGAACTCAATGAGCTGTTACTGAGTCTTACGTCTACTGCTCTATTCTAATTTCTTAAAACATCTTCAGTAGTTCCAACTGCGTTTGCCACAGTAAATTCCAAACCTTTTTCTTTTCCGAACAAGCTTCACAGATTCAAAGAAACATAAAAAAAATAAAATGTAATTTTAAAATTATCTAATCCAGATATTGCATCTAGCTACAAAATGTGCGGATAGTCTAATTATTATACTGAAAAGTTGTAGAGCGTTATGGATAATTGCATATGCTAAGAAAATGTTGCACAAAAAATGTTGTCTGAATATATTTGACGTATATACAGTTATCTGCGTGCATTCCTTATTTATGTCAGTTTAAAGTATTCTTGCAAATTTGTTAACTGTTATAAGATGAAATGATATCACGAGAAAACATTGTATCATATCAAATGTTATTTTTATATGGCATAATTTTATTTGTATGTAAATATTTATATCTACTTAAAGCTGGACAACGGAGAGATGGCGGATGAATTGGAAGCGTAAAGGAACACATCTTTTCGTAATAAGTAGGATCTTGGCAGCACAGTCTGAGGCCCGAATTGGAAATCCCAAAAAATAGTCTGCAAGTTAAACCGACATTAGATAAATCGTAAAGTCTAAGTAAGCACCGAGAAATGCGCCAAAATAAGATACAATACATAAAAAATACAAGTACATGCTACCTGTGCATTTTTTCCCATAACACACGGTACAAATCTTTGCTCTATAAAAGTTAAGATTTTGATTCTCTAAACATTTTAGGTTTTTTCACCTCCTGCTTAGAAATAGTCTGCAGTCTTTCTCAAAGAATCAGTGACGCATATCGCAGCGTCGCGCTGTTTATGCTACCTGGCGGGCAGGATCCGTGAGAACGTAAAGAAGTAAAGCATAAATGAGCAGTAAAGTTTTTATTACTCTCGCAATCTCATTGATTTTACTATTATAAAATGATGTGGTCCGTTTTTGCTTCCAGTTCATCCGCCGTCTCATCGTGTTCAAGCTATACAAGTTTACAAACAGCTTTTTTCCCCAGCACGTACAAGTAAACATAATATTCTTGTTAAGAAGATAAAGTATCTTGGACTCCACATTTTCATATTAAACATTTTTCACTGTAGATTAAATATGCAAAGGAATGTGGAGCAAAGTGAAATAGTAGAAGTTATACAACCCCAAGCGCAGATTCAGATGGATCAAGGGGTTCAAGCGACCCTTTAAGCTACCAAAGTTAGTCTACAGCTGCATTTTGGGGACTTTTATACTGAAAAAAAAAATGCTCCAGATTCCGAATATCACTTATGAATTACGAATATTACTTATGGTTCCCTTCCCGAAAACAACCCCTTTAGAAACCAGGAACTGGATCCGCCTTTGTACGCAAGCATCATATCATGAGCAAAGATAAGACAACACAGTGCCATTTTCTTTTAGGGATATCTACATATTTTAAGGAAAAATGATGAATTACTAATGAAGATTTATAAGAATTTAACCATTTATCTTTTTAGGAAATATAGACTTCTGAATAAGGATCACATGATGAAAATTTGGGTGGGTTTGAAGACACCATAAATCATATAAATACAATTAAGAACATAAAAGCGAAATGTTCACTTCTCGTTTCACTTTGGGAAATCTCTACAGGTGCCTACGGGGCTTAACACTAAAATCCTCTAGAAATCTTGAAACAGAGAGAGAAAGATTCAATAAACGTCTAATCTTGTTGGCCTGTCAGTTGGAAATCGCCCAAAGGCACAGCATTTATTACCGTCAACATTTATTATCGTCATGAGTGTCAATCTTAACTTCAGGTTTTTTAAACTACGATTAACTTACCTGATGGAATTTTAATATTTTCTTGCTCAATCTCCAAATTTTCGAGAGCTTCTATTCCCAACAATGGACGATTCTCTTAGTTTACTCCAACATATTGGTTCCTACAAAATTCTAAGGTTTTTTTTAAAAGTATGTCGAGATCTTCCAAGTGTCGATGGATGCCCCGGAAAGATCCTAAGTGGAATATTTTCTTGTGATATATATCCTCATATATATAATAGCGAATTCACTGATCAAGTAACGCTCCTGACGTCACCAACAATGAAACTCGCGCCACGGCATGATAATTTGGTAACATTTTTTTTTGGAAATGTTTGACATGTAGGGAAATGCTTCATTTTGACAAGGCTGAACTGGATCCGGTAACTTAACTGTTTTACTGGTAAGACTAATTTCAGGAGAATGAAGAAACCAAAATTCCAACAATCAAAATATGACCAAACAGGCAATTGCTTCGCTCAAAAGTAGAAGAAATTTTCACCCGTCATACCTTGACGGGTGATTTTCCAGTTTCTTTATAAGAAGCATTCGGTGGACATCCTTTCCAACGCAAAACTTAATTTTATGAATTTAATCACTCTCAGAAATGACATGTTCACTTTCAAGTGTTCTACAATTGTAAAACGAAATTCTTGATTCACGACGATTCTTTTATCACTAGGTCAGAAAGTCATGCTCAAATCTTAGGAAAATTTTACTCAAAGGTTTTTTTTTTCGCAAAACCATTCCATCAAACGCGGCGAAAATTCCTTGAGACTTGAGCACGCGTTTCTGAAAGCGATTAGTGTGCCGTTATTTTTCATGCGTACAAACAAGAACTTTTGAGATATTGCTATATTATTGAAATAACAGGTGTGTTTTGTCACTAATTTGGACGGAGTGGTTAAAGCTCACACAGCAGGAGTGGGAAAACTTAGTATGTTCACTCTAGATCCATGCTAAATGGATTAAAATAATTTCTAGTTTTCCACCAATTACTTCTGAATTCGATTTTTTTTCACTCCCGACCACTGGCCTAATTAATAATAGTAATCATCATTGCAAAAAACTAGTTACCGTATTGAGCACAATTCTGCCGTGGGGTAGTAAAGGGAGGTATCTGCAGAGATGAGCTTTTGGGATAGTTAAAGATACACTCCTGTTTGTGAAAATTGCACCACAAAGGATTTACGCGAGTGAGCTGAAAATTGCAGGAAATGTAAAGTAGGGCATGATATGCAAATGATTAGAATTGCAGACCGGTAGCGCATGTGTATGCTGAGCAGCGCCAACTGAACGGCGGATCGAACCGAATATAAATAGACGGCTGCAGATTATCGGCGTGTATGATTATCGGTGGTTATATGCTAGAGTAAACGTTAACTGAATCTTTAACATGCCTCTTCGACGAAAGAAAGCGAAATTTGAGAAAATTTCGGAGTTTAAACGGGGCAGAATCGTCGGTCTTCGTGAAACTGGATTGTTTTATCGTGCAGTAGCCGCTCGTGTGCAGCTTAACAGCAGCACAATCATTCATGTTTGGAAGCAATGGACGGACGAGGGTCGGACAGCTCGGAAATCCGGGAGTGGACCCTGAAATGTGACGTCAGCTCGCGATGACAGACACCTGGTGCGTGTGGCACTGACGGACCGCACAGCTTCTTCTAGACAATTGACAGCTTCTTCTAGACAATTGACAACACAGTGGTCAACAGCTACAGGAGTTTCATTGTGTGTTTCACCAATTCGGAGACGTCTTTTGCATCGTGGGCTGCGTGCAAGGATTCCTTTATACAGGATTCCTCTCACGCAAAACCACCGCCGCCTGCGGCTACAATGAGCAATGTGCATGGGAGCTGGCGTGCTGATTGGCAGCAGGTCGTCTTTTCTGACGAATACCGCTTCAATTTGTGGTACCATGATGGCCGAATTCGTGTCAGGCGCTATGCCGATGATTGGCAGGCACATTCCGGAGTGCATCATCGAAGCCACAGTGGACGAACACCCGGAGTTATGGTCTGGGGTGCCATAGCATATCATGGACGACCACAACTGTTACGAATAGTGGGCACTTTGAACAGTACCCGATACATAAACGAAGTTTTACATCCCCAAGCTATTCCTTTCCTGCAAGGATTGCCAGGGGCTGTATTCCAGCAGATAATGCCCGTCCACATGTCCCCAGACTGTCAAATCCTACCTTGATTCGCAGCAGGTACAGCTTCTTCCTTGGCCTGCATATTCCCCGGATATGTCACCGATTGAACATGTATGGGATTTCATTGGGCGGCGTCTCGCTCGTGATCATCGTCCTGTTGCTTCGACAGACGAACTTTGGTTGCGCATACAAACAATATGGAATACTCTTCCGCAGGTAGATATTCAAACTTCGTTTCACTCCATACCGAGTCGGGTAGCAGCCCTTATTGCGGCGCGTGGTGGTCACACAAAATACTAATTTCTATCTCTTTTTATTGTTTGTTGGGTTTGAAAATGTAATCATTTATTTGTACCATTACCATTCAACTGTGTATTAAATTTCATTCAACTATGATGCTTCCTTCATGGTGTTGCAATTTTCACAAATAGGAGTGTAGTTTTGGATCCCATACTAACGGTAGAGAAATATTGGAATTTGATTTTCTTTTGTGTATTACTTTCAGCGAAAATGAAATAATCCAGCTTGTACAATGATGGAAAAGAACAATAGATAACAAAAAAAAAAAAAAAAAAAAATGCAGAAACAACCTTTTTTCTTCCCAGAACACATAGTAAACAGGAGATGCTTGAATAAACTTGACCATTGGGGATACATTAGTGCATGAGTACTGCTTCCCAGTTTTCTTAAAAAAATGTAGCTAATTTTCTAGCAATGAAAATATTTTTGCGCTTACTTCATCTCAAATCATTTTTGAAATCCGTATTTTAGAGTAATTATCTAAAAAATCTCTTTAAATCCGTATTTTAGAATAAATATCAAAACTTTTAAATTCATTACTTCCTCCTTCATAAGCTCATATCTAATTAGCCAAAATTTCGAAATGTAACGTTTTCTGAATAAATAATTTTAGATTAGTTATTAGCTATATTTGTTTATCTTGATTGGGGGAAAACTATTAAACTGAAAACCTTAAGTGCAAGTGAAAATTAATATATAGTTGTTTTTCTGTATCGCATAAAATTTAATTAGTATAAAAACACTGAATTCAATTTAATAAATAGAGTGCCCTTAGGCATTATCAGAAACTGATAAGGTATTGATTTAATAACGCTCTCGACCCTCTTCGTGGAAAACGTTTTCTGGCTACTGCACTCATGTTTAAGATTTTCCAGTTATTTTGAAGATGAATTCTCCAATTTAATTGATGGCCGCTTTAAATATAGCTTTCAGTGGTTTTTGTTTGTCATCTTTAATTCAATGAAATGTGAGCTGAATAATTTACGAGCTCAGATAATTTATAAAAGGATTCTAGCAGATTTGTTGATGCGAGAGGTCCTACTTGGAAATAAGGAAAAGCTGTGTAACTTTATTATGTGAGGCCAGAGGCATATAAGAACTTTCATTTTTAATTCATATTTTTATTATTCGTTATTAATTTTGAAAAATAAGGCAGTGAACAATTGCGAATTGAAACACCTTTGAGCTTATAATATTGCTCAGGTTTTACGCAATGATAAGACATTAAAGTTGTGCATTTTTTAAAATTACATAAATTGCTGAATTAAATTTATCAGTTATACTGGATTTAGGACTATTTTGTTAGTTATTCGTCTTTGATTTAACAAAACAACACTAAACTGGATCACGTTATGATTAAAACAATGTTAAAATATTTCGAGTTTATAATTTTTTCCAGCAATGTATTTTAAAGTTTGTCATTAATTTTGAAAATTGAAACAACTGGCAATTCGTAACAACAACATTATTTCACACTTTTCTCTTAAATAAACCCTTTCGGAAAAAACTTGACCGTAGTCTAGGATTTTTTACCTTTGAGTGTATACTTCTGCTCAGGTTTCACGTAATGATAAAATATTAAAGTTGCATAATTTTTTAATTACGTTACTTTTTAAAGTTAGTTGATAAGTTATACTGAATTAAGAACTGTTTTTCAATTGTTCATCTTTAATTTAATGAAAAAGGTTTAACTGAGTTAAGATATGAATAAAACAAAATCAAAAGCTTTTGAGTCAAAAATTTTGTTCACCAGTGTATTTTCGTGTTGCGCGTTGTTTTTCGCAAAAAAAGTATTTGGAATTGTATACAATTATTTCAAAGCTGTAGCGTTTTCTACCTGAAGCACTTTTCCACACGTTGAAACTTTTTTCATTGCATTTATTTTTATTTAAAGCCATAAATCTTTATGAGTTCGTATAATGAAGTTCTGATAATTTAATATATTCGGCTGATATTTGAATAAATACGTTTAACTAAAAAAACACATAAAAATATGAATGTAGTCAATAACTTATTCGATCACTAATTCGCTTTTATTGCTAACCGACTTCGTTTATATGTTGATACCGGAAGCAGCAGAGATTTAGCGTGATGAGGATCCTTTTCTAGAAGTCATTATTTTTCTTCCTTTAAATTCAAAAGATATAACTATTTAGTTGTTATGGGGTTTCAAGAAATATAAGCCATTTTATTTCAAAAACGAAAGAAGATATGCCAGACAAAAGATAAACTAAACAAATGATAAAGTCTCATAACTTTTCTAGGCTAAAAAGTTTTGAGCAAACGAAACTAAATCCCTTCTTTTTTATCTTGCGAAATGAGCATTTCCAAAACTTCGAAGTTTCTCTTCCTAGTTTTGTAGTTTTTGCGATTTAAGTTTTATTTGATAATGTCCAACAATATTCTTAGATTTATTATGACATGGTGAATAAAGGGCTAAGTATACGTATATTCCAGAATATAGTTAAGTATATTGATAATAGAACTTAGAATGTGTTCAAAATATCAATTAATCTTATTTCAGTTTTGTGATCACTATCAAATGCAATGTTTGATGAGAGCACAAACTGAGTACTTGTCATGCATTAATGCATTTGAAGATTTTTAATGAAAAGATCTTGGGATAAATATGTCAAAGCGTACACACTCTTTGACATATTTATATCTAGCTGTTTTTCAAGAAGATTAAAGAAAAATAAATTCTCTCTCTTTTTCTAAAACCATTGAAGAAATCAACACTTAAGCAAATCACAACAAATCAGCATATTATTTACAAGTTCATGTGTAAATGGTTGAAATTAGCATTAAGTGCTTCCTAAATCAATTTTATCATTGCACAAAATAAACGAATAATAACTTGAGTACAAGTTAAAGGGCTCTCTTTTTGAAGAAAAGATCATTTTCTTTACGGATAAAATTCATTTTTAGCAAGTTTTTAGCAAGGGTTAGCAAGTTTTGTACAATACAGTTTCCTAAATGCTGCTTAAAAGATTTACTCAAAAAAATAAAACTGTATTTTGAGCTAAAAACGTACAGTTTCAATGTAAAAAAGAGGAGAGGTTTTTTATAATGAAAATTATTGAATTCGTATGCTATTTAATTAAAAAAAAAGTTTAATTCAATTGGTATTTAATCTCTAAAGCAGCTATCAATGACACTTAAAATTTTTAAATTAGTAAAGTAAACTTTAGGAATTTCTCACAAATACACAGATTTACGAAAGTTTTCAATAAAAACACTTAAACTGCTGTGAGTGCTAATAAACGGTACCAATAAACTTCGTAAATTAACCATTTCAGTTTATGAAAAGTTTTTCGATTACTTAACTTCCCATCGCACCACTTGTAATGAACTTTGCCAAAGCAATTGAAAACTATTCTAGTCTTTAATCCATCAAGTTGGTGGCATTTAGCCATTACTTGGGAATTAAGTACTACATTTGGCCGTTAATTACACACTAGAAGTATGTGTCTATGGCCGGTTGTTTGTTTAATGGTCACTGAAACTCTGACAATAACGCTTGGATCCCATCTCAATTTTCCTTAATTAGGTGGAAAAGTAAAGATGGGTTGTGGAATTAAAGCTGTTTTCGAGAAGTGGAGGGTAACGTTTTGCTTTTTCGTTTACGAAGCTTATTTTTCTATTTTAATGCGGCATGGAGGATAATCATTCACGCACGCTTGCTATGAACGCAATGCGTATTATTTCTTGCTTTTTAGCAATTTAATGTTATTTTCAGTAATATTATGTTATTGGAATAAACTGAGTATTTTTCATAATCCTTACCTACCTACTTTAATGCTGTATGAGGATAATAATTCATGCTCACTTGTTAAGAAGGCAATACATTTATTCTGTGTTTTAATAATGTAAAAATATTTGCATCAATATTTAACTATTTTAATGAGTAGAATATTTCAGATTAAGCTTATTTTTCTTGTTTTTGTGTTATATCAAGATACGCTATAAACGTTTGTGTAGGAAGCAATACATTGTTTCATGTTTTACAAATTTTAATCTTTTATACATTTTAGTACTATATATATATATATAGGGAAATAATCTCAATTGAAAAATAATTCTCACATAAAAATTTTGAATATTCGCGATCAAAACTCAAAGAGATATTTCGGCTTAAAATTTTGAGGAACCGAGCAGAAGGTGAGATTGGAACTTATCGCCTTTTTCAAAGAATAACAAGGTGTCGAAGTAAAAAAAATAAAATATTTATATTTTTCATTGCCATTGAAAAATAAATGCAAATGTTATGCTGTGATACGTAAAATACATCGACTCGTAAAATATGAAAAGACACACTCTATGCACGCATGTAATTTTAAATTGTTGTTAACCGCTATATTTCCTCCCGAAAGGTGTTTTTGACTGCTAGTGTAAACTCGTGTAAGTCATAAAATGCTACGCTTCATATCTCGATAAATATTTGCCGTACTAGTGTCAAACGTTTTGTGTTGGAAATATTTTTCAATGGATATTATTTCCTGAACTATAAGTTAGGAACCTAGGGTCCGTATAAAAAGTTAAGCTTCCTAATTTTCTTTTTCCCTTCAAACTTTCAGTATTTTTACTCTGCACCTTATTCTGACCTTTTTTGAATCCGAAAGTATGCATGTAGAACAAACGGTTGTGAAAATAGAGATCTTGCAATTTAAACAGTCACACGCTGTAACATACCGGGTGATTCAAAAGTCAGAGCCAACTTTAAAAATGAATAATTTGAAAACGAATAAAGATAAAAAGACGTGGTTTGCACTAAACGGATGGAAAAGAAGCCGGGTTTTGTCTGGAAACGAACCAAAAGTAGTTATGTTTGCGACCATCAGATGCCTCTGTCCGATTGGTCATGCAAAGCAACAAACGATATAAAAAGGAGCAACGGCAGCAAGTAATGGTAGTTCAAGCTAATATGCAATCGAAATCCGTCCATAGTTAAGAAAGCCCGTTTAGTTAAACTGTATTATAAGAATTATGGAGAAATAAAAAGCTATATCGTCATCTGTTGGTCAGATACAGTAGTATTTTCGTTTCGTTACCACACAACACTCGACTTCTTTTTGATTCGTTTAGTGCAAATCGCATCTTTTTATCTTCACTCGTTTTGAATTATTCATTTTAAGGTTGATCCTGGCTTTCGGATAACCCTGTATATACAGGGGAAAAGTGGGTGTAGTGAGACTACAGCAATTTATTTTCTGTTTGGACATTTCCAGTATGGTAAAACTTTCGAGAAGTCGGGTCGACATACTGTGAGCAATATTATAGAAAAAAGTTTGCTTTCAAATATCATGTAAGAAATTCAAGTATCATTTCCATTGTTTGTTGCACTGTTTATAAACTGTTTGATTAATTTTACAGACTGGTGTTATTAATCTTACATTAGCACGTTTATTTTAGCGGCCGAATGATATTGTTAATTTTCTTTGTCTTTGAATCGTAGCTATTGAGTTTATACTTTGCAATTAGGTAAAAAGGAGACATCATTAATTCGTTGCTCACTGCTCCCGCGGCTCTTTTATGTTAAAAGTGGAGGAAATGTACATGGAAATAAATTTAATGACAACAGTCCTGTAAATGCAAATACTAATAAGTTTAGTTTAGTTTATCCAACACATGTCCGTGGCTTTATGGACATTCGACGTCGAGCCTCCCGATAGAGCTGAGTCAAGTTGTTTGGCAGTGGAAGAAGGACTTGGAAGGGGAGTAAGTCTACACCCGTTGCCACTAGGGGTGTAGAGTAGCAGGACTCCACGTGGTGCATGCCGGGTTACGCTAAATATGCTAAAGCCTTCGCCGGGGAGACTCGCAAATACTAATAAAATAAGTGCGAAATCCCTGCATCAACAAAATAAGAATGCTTGAATGGAATTATAACTTTTATAGCTATATATTATCACATAAATACTTCCATTACGTACCTATTCTACTTACATTCTTTTTTAATTGTTTCATTGCAATATGCTAAATGTAATAATATTCTCAAACATTTAAAATTTGAGCATGCCTAGAAAAAAGGAAGTAAGATAAGCTATTTTGGAAATTTTCTAAAATAGACAGGAAAGAAGCTGTTGTACTTGTCATAGAAAAAGGCTGCAGTGGAAGCATTCCAACCTTATCGAATGCTACATCACAAGATGACACTTTAAGTCAATTTATTAATCCAGAATCATCTAAGTCATTCTGTCTCACTCCCAAACAAATGCGTGATAGATGTCACTACTCTGTGTCAAGACGGCATAAAATTTACCTTGCCAAAGGCAGTAGCTTATAAAAAACCAAACCACAACAATCATTCATATTTTTCCAGGTAAATTTAAATTCTTTCAAATTTCTCTTATTCGCAAAATATGTGTCTCTGCTCCCACTTACAAGGAGAATAGTGAGACAAAATTGCATTTCGATTGTATTTTTTTTTCTCGTTTGTGTGCATTCGCGGTTTTTCTAGATCCACTTTTATAACAACTATCACAGTGGCAAATATTTTACCATTTGAAGGAACTTAATTTTTGTGATTTTTAATAATAAAAAATGTAATTTAATTTTCGTGTCTCAATGCACCCACTCTTCCCCTATACTATATAGAGTGGCGTACCTAGCATGGGTGACACCGGGGGCGGCAATTTGTGGCGTCTCTTGGAGGACTGGGGGGAGGGGGGTTCATCCCTTTCTCTTGGGGGGGGGGACCCTGTGGTTACAAGCCTAACTGTGTTTCGTGTACTGTACAGAGGTGCAAAAAAGTCCAGTTCTTGAGCTACGGGAATAAACCTGGGAATTTCGGGGAATAAACCCACAACTTTAGGGAGCGTTGGGAATTTCGGAAGTTGACAAACATCATGTTCTTCCACGTTGATTCTGGGCTTGAAACAAAATTATGTAACATTGAAGTTACGTAATTTGAATTTACAACAATAGTAATAAACATTACAATTTTGAAATCCTGTAATAAAAAGTTAAAATATAAAAAAAGTTTTCCTTTCTTTATACTTGAAAATTCCCGAGAATTTGCAAAATTTCCTTCCCAAAATCCCGTTTTCTTCACGGGAATAGATCCGGTTTTTTCCTTCCTTTTCAACACTAACCGAACTGCTATATGCTCTCATGTGCATTAAGTAGACTGTAATTTTTTTTTTTTTTTGATTTTTCTTAAATTTGTTAAATTTGGTGTAAACGAATGAAAAATCCATTTCGAAATAAAGAGAAGAAAAATTCATGAAAAACTATTGCAATGATATACTAATAATATTAATAGTTTCACTTTCGGTGATCAGATAAAGCGAAATAATATGAGCTTACAACAAATATTATATTTCACTTAGAAGAGAAAACTTTTATCTGACAATTCAATTGTATTTAACTTATTGAAGATATATTTCCGAGGAAAACATTTCGGCAGTTATTTTTGTTTTTACGGCATCATATAACTTGAACAGGATTTTTAAAGAACATATGAAAACTTATTTCATTCAATTCTATTCCGCGTATTCCAGACGGCTAACAATCTAGAAATGTTTTGTTTTTATTTTGACTAGAACTATAAAGTTAGGAGGGAAGAACACGGAGAACAGATTCATGGGTCCAATTTTCTTTCAAAACATATAAATCTCTTAAAGGTATGAAAAAAAAAAAAAAAAAAAAAAAAAAAAAAAAAAAAAAAACCGTAAGCAGCCCATTAATCTCAAAAGAAGAAAGAGGTACAGTGATATTTCTGAAATAACTTCGGATAGGTTGTGATATAATAGCGTGCTTAGCGGACACACAGGGTGAAGTCAGTTCACCACACATTTATTCAAAATCATGCTAGTATTACGTGTCCAAATTTCAGTAATTAAATTGGGCAAAGATAATCCTTATAAAAAATCAGAAGTTCTTATTACCTCTTCTACCGATTAGATCTTTGAATCTTAGACACATACTACCTTCGCATACAGTCATTTATGGATGCTTTTTTTTTAAAATTTAATTATGTGTTAGTAATGTCAAGCTATTCTTAGACAGCACAGTCAATTAATCGATAGTTTTCGGTAATCGAACTTAATCGATAAGGTTTTTTTTTTCTATCGGTATCATTGTTTTTGAAACTATGATAAGCGAAGTAAAGCTTGTTGTTACGCACTTTCGAAATTCGTGTTGAATATCGCTTATATTTCATGCTCTGTATATCTAGTTCCCATGCAATTATTCGTCTAAATTTTGCTAAAATGCAACGCGTACAAGATATGCACCGCAAATGTAAAGATAATCTAACCTCTGTGTAAGTAATTTTTTTTAGTCTTATTTCAAACAAATGGTTCTATCACCGCTAATCAAAAACGCATCTAGTATGATATAAAATTTCAAAGTTATATTAAACAAAAAATGCTCATCAGAAATATTTTTCCTCTTGTATTTCTAGTTTTTAATCTTTAAATGAACTTGCTGCTGAAGTTATTAATGCTCATAGAGTTAAGCCCGTTTATTAGAATATCGGATAAAAGAATAGCCCGTTTATTGTAATACATATTCCAAGTACCAAACTGTTGTAGTTTTTAATCTTGATCTCGGATAATGGAATATCTCGCTTATAAGAATAATTTTTGTGGCAAATTGGCAATCTGTTAAGCGGGTTCGACGGTATAATAGTAGTGAGCATGTAAATTAAAATTCTTTTTAAAGCGGGAAATAACTATTATTACGAAATAAATTATAGTAATCCATTTGACACGCCTTCTATTTTCCCGGCAGTTAAATTACAGCATCATTTTTTTGGTTTGTTTGAAACATTCAGAAATAATTATTAAGCGAAATAATCCATCTTAAATGCTTTGTTGAAAATAGTATGGAGTCTTTTAACAGGTGTAAACTCATGTTTTATGAAGATCTTTATACCATAGCACGAACTTTTCAACCATGCATGCAACTTATTATGCATATCAAGTTAAAAACAACAAGAAGGTCCGTCTAGAACTAAACGAGCCTACTTTCCCGAGTACTACTTTCTAATACCTGATCAATATTCTCAAAAATAGCTAAAATCGCTAATTGTTTCAAGCATTTTTTTTAATATTGTAAGCTGATTTCTAGGAATAAAATATTCCTTACTCATCTAAAAAATTAGATGCGTAAAAAATAAATAAATAAACGAACAAATAAAACAGCAGCACCTTTTAAACAAAGCAGCTAATCCACTTTTTTCCATCAAAAAAAAAATCTTTCTCAGCTTTCAAAACAAAAAAATAATAATTAAAATTAATAAGCTCATTAAAATAAATACATCATATCAAAAAAAAAAAAAAAAACGTTTCTTTTTCCCCTGTTGCCAAAAATATATTTTTAAATAAATTAATGCACTTACCAAAATAAATAAAAACAATAAAATGTCAACTTAAAGAAATAGTTTTCACTGTCAAAAAAAAAAAAAAAAAAGCTCATATCTTTAAGTAGAAACATAAATAACTTCGAGTTTATCCGCCGAAAGCTGAATACCTAAACTAAAACTTTAGGGTGAAAATAAAAACAAGTCATATTAACAATAATTATTTCACAGTTGAAACCATATCTGTGGAGTCGGAGTCAATCTCATTTTGGGATAAAGGAATCAGAGTCAAATATCTAAGAATCGGAGTCAGTCATTTGTCCTCCGTGTATAAATTTTTGCCAAAGCTACGAAGTCAGAGTCGAAGTCGGGGAGTCGGAGTCGGAGTCAGGTGCCCCTAAATTCTCGGAGTCGGAGTCTGGAGTTTATCGTCAAGAGCTATTTCCAACAAAATTTGTTTGAAATAAATCCGCCTTCAAGTACGGAATCTGCATTGACTTTCAGTTTCCCCGTAGGCGCTAATGTTAAGGGATTTGAACTTTTCAAAATTGAACGGAAAATCGTTCGAATCAAAAAGATATTTCATATACAAGTTTTTCATCAAAAACTTTTTCCTACGAAGTTTGAAGCAAATTCGCCTCACAGTTCGGAATTGCCTTGAATTTCACCGTAGACGCTAATGTTAAGTTTTTTTGAACTGTTCAAAATTGAACAAAAAATAGTTCCAATCAAAAAAATGAAATATAGGAATGAGGTGTCCTCGCCAAGATCTTTCGAACAAAAATTTTTTTTTTCGAATCGGACTATTAACTCAAAAGTTATTAGGGGGGGGGGGCAGACAGACAGACCGACAGACATTTTCCCCCATCTCAATACCCTACTTTCCAATTTTTAATTTTTCGATATTTATTGAATTATTTTTTTTATTTTTCACTTTTTTTTGTTTTTTGTAATATTTTCAAACTGCATTAAGCCTTCTTTTATGTTTTTTTCGTCTTTCTCTGACTTTTACTGGGAAAGTAGGCTAAAAATGAGATTATTATTTCTGAGCTAACGTAGCGAACTTCTTGATTTCATTGTGTTTATTTTAGAAAGATTTATTATTTTATCTAGAGCTGAGGCTGGGGTGGATCATTAAAATGATTTGAACTAATTTTCTTTTTTTAAAAATTTTACTGCTTAAAGTTTCAAATAATTACATATTTATTAGGTAGTTGATTAAAACATAATCATAGAGAATACGGAGAAAAAGAGATTAAAACAATTATCATAGAGAATACTGAGAAAAAGAGCTTTTATTAATGATTACAATTTTAAAATGAATTGCAAATCTGCACGCAGGAAAAGATTGTTAAAAATACTTATTGCTATGACTTGCCTGCTTTTTAAGAAATATTTTTAAAACTTGATTTTGCAAAAATGAATCAATTAAAATGTTGTGTTGCAAAACAAAATTTCGTTAACATTTTATTCTCAAGGAAATGCGTATTAGGATAAACTTTCATTTCGAATGAAATGTTTTTATTATTTATTTTTTTAAATTTTAACAGAGTAGAGTTTATTGAAAAATGTTTAAAAATACATATGGAATTTCTGAGAACTGTAATGAGAAGAAACCCATCGCATTTTAATTTTATCCACAAATTTAATTTTAATGAAAGATGAAAAATTTAAGTATTTACGCAGTAGGAATATCCAATTTGTAGAAATGGAAATATTTTTCCCTTGGATATGTTATTTTTATATAAGTGAACTTTAAAATTGTGCAATTTATGATTTTAACTTACATTTCTTTCAATTGTTTTTATAAATAAATTCGAAGCTCTGAATTTCTCAAGTAACGATTTTTTTAGCATTGTTCTTGATTACTACAATACAAAATTAAATGTTTTCTTGATGGTGTTAAATTTTTTCTCACTCGTTTTAAAGGAAAAAATCTGAAACATACTTAAACTAGAAAAATCTATTAGTTCCTCAACCACTGCAGCAATAATAAAATAATAATAATAATAATAATAAAACTGGTGTGTATTCATAACACTAATTTTACTTGCTAAAATGAATCAAAAGGTTTTAGACTTTTTCATGGCAAAAATGAAACTACAACATCATATCATTAATTCTGAATGAAAAACAACCCGACGAAATGCTTTGTGTGGGCAACTGACACAAGATAAAATTTTCAGTTACATAAAATTTGTTTATGTCATATGACATTCAAGTGATTTATTTATGTCCTTTTAAGACTGAATAGAATCGTAAAATAGCATTTCCTAAAAATAATTGATTTTAACTAGCATGACCATTACTAGTCTTCAGTCTGTTCATAACTAAGCGAGTGGGACCTTAACTTGTCCAACCATTGTCTTCCAGTTATATATATATATACTATCCCATTCAAATTTCAAAAAAACTTAAAAATTTTTTTCTGAAGAATAAATAACTAAATCATATCCAACTAACAGAACTATGAAAGATAATGAAACAAAATATGTATGATAATACTACAAGAATAGAAAGCAAGCATTTATATTAATTTGATTTAGTGTCAATATTGAATATACTTGAAAAATTATTAAGTATAACTGTATCCTTAGAGTGATTAAAGGTATATTATAGAAGACGTGACATTGAGTGCCTATATGTGGCTTGTTAATTAGTTTAGGCATTGAAAAGTAAACAAATAAGGTTTTATTTACCAGAAATTAAGCGATAAATATCAATTTACATATCATAATCATAAAAATACGGTCACAATTTTAGAAAAATATATGAAATGTTTAAAAAGATCTCTTTAAAAGAATTGAAAGTTTTTAAAAATTATAATATGATATTTGTTCATTTCATTTAATATAAATAGGCGAAACTTTATATAAATCATTTTATCAGTCTACAAATTATTAATTTTAGGAAAAAAATACGTTTTTTCAAATCCAGGGGAAAACACCTAAAATGATTGCAGCAGTTTTAAAATCAAATTATAGAAGGAGAGCTAAAATACTCTACTGAAAAATTGACTCTTTCTTTGCATTTCTTTACATAGCAGCTGAACCTAAATAGCACAAGAAGGTTTGCTAAAAGAGAAAGTTTTTTTCTGTGTAGAAAATGCGAACTCCGACTCAAACATGACCTTTTGTTATGAATTGGAAGTTTTGGAGTTTCCACAGCAGTGCTTTCCAGCTTTTTAAAATTTCAATGATAGTAAAAAATATTAAAGTTTATCGATGCTCAGATTTTTTGAAAAATCAATAATTTTGATTACACTAGATGAGTGCATATCATATTTTTTCTTAGAATGAATATATAAAAAGTGAAAAACTACCCAAAATGTTTTATGTTCGAAGCTTGATGATATTGAAGTTTAAAATATGGTTGATGGTTAGCAGATTAAGAACATCAAATCAGTGACCTAGTAAACAGTGATCAGTGAACTACTATCAGTGGGATGCCATTGCCACGAGAATTTTGACGTCCAGTTTCCCCACTAGATGGAGGAACCTGGGATGTATTCGATGCGAAACTGCACTAGGAATTTAATTTTGCCAAGAGATACTCCATGAAAAACGAGTACTCGAGGGATCTTTTACATGCTGCATAATCATACGACATAGACGCTGTCAATTCTCTGCATCTAGAAAATCCACCGACTGGAGCCAGGCTTGATCCCGCGCCTTTGGGAGTGAGAGGGCAGCGTCTTAACCACTACACCACTCTGTCAGCGAAGTAATAAAAATAAAAAGTATTACTTAGTAAAAGATCAATCACAATATTAAGTTTCTAATTCATAGAGCGTTTAAAAAGTGTTGCTCTTCTCCAAATTTTCCACTCGTCTCAAAAGAATTTTTCTAGTTATAAATGATCATTTTGCTTTCAATTTATAATCACTTTCTTACATCAGTGTTGCCCTCGCGTATGTAAAACTTCGCTTCATTCCGACAGGTCCCTTTTAGTGCATCGATTTTTTTTTCTGTTATAGAGTGTATTTTTAACATCACAAATTGTTCCAGCATCATTAAAAAAATCTATAACAAGTGAAGCCATGATAGCGTAGGATCGAAATAATATTTCTTGTAATTTTTCCCCTTGTAATTTCTTTTTAATTATTTTTTAAGTTGAACGCTGTATTACACTTCTGGAAGTAAAAATAGCTTTCTGATATTTTTTTCGCTTTCTAAAAATGATTTTAACGCATGGGCTGTAGGGTGTTTCAAAAAAAAAAAAAAAAAAATTTTTTTTAGCTAGAGTCTTGGACACCCCCTATTTTTTTTAGACTCACCAATAGTATTATACTGTAATAGTTTTAGCTTCTTACTCAAATTTTAAAGGGTGCTCAATAATCCCTCAATTTAACATATGCAGCGTTTCGACACATTTATTTTCCCCAGCTGTTTTTATAAATAATTATTTTATTGCAATGTACAGTACCAAATTATTAGACTAAAGAATTTTTTTTTTGTTTTTTGTATTCTATTTGTACTAAAATACTATTTATTTTACTGTTAAAGTATAGTACATACTTTACACTGATTATTACGTTATTTTAGCATAATTTAATGCTTGCAGGTGGCAGCACTGTCTGCTTTGTTTATGTTCTTTGTTTGTCTACCTACCAGAAACATAACCTCAATCAGCTTAAACAGTTCACTAGTTCTTTTTATTTGTGTATTCTGTTATATATGAAGTTATTTTTAGGTAATTAGTGATTATGTGTATGTGAGTATATATAATAGTGAGTATAAACAATTTTTTACCTCCTTTTTTAAAAAGTTAAGAAATGGTGTAAACCTTGAAAAGTATGCCAAAAAGACTTAAAATGCTCATCAAGAACAAGGGAATGCATACTAAATATTAGATAATTATTTCACTGTTCGTTAATGTGTCTGTAGTTATGTAATCAATAACGAATTTGCTTTTAAAACAGTCTTAGTCTAAAAATTTAGCCAGCACTGTATATGCATATTACTAGTGCATATTACAATATGAAGCATCGTTTTTTCAATTCAATGTATTTTTTTAACCCACTCCCCATACTTATGAAGTTTGGGGAGGGCGTTGAGCACCCTCTTTCAGTTGAAATAGGAAGCTAAAATTCTTCCAGTATATTATTATCCACAAGTCTAAAAATATTGAGGGATGTCCCGTTGTCTAGAAGAAACTTTTTTTACATGCATTTTTGAACCACAATAATGGGCTGCCTTTAGAACATTATGCTCCAAAAGTTTCCCACAAGCTACAAGTTTCAAATTGTATAATAAAAATAGTTAATTTTTATCTTACCAAAGGAATTCAGCATGAAAAATTCAATATTTACATCTCAAGTGAGCCAGTTAGGAGCAAAAGTAAATAAGTAGCAAAATTAAAATTTGCAGATAACGAGTACTAATAGTACGGGAACCTCTCCTCTGTTTTGGGGCAAGAGTAAGTACTAGTAGCTCTGATAAGTGCTGCTGTACAGCATGAATTAGAAAAAAAATCAATGAAAGCTTACCTAGGACTTCATCTTTAAACGCATTTTACTCAAAACTTGAAAATGTCTATTTGCATCCTTTTGCTTCTTACTGCCTCAATCCACTATAATATTAAAATCTGTTCGCGTCCGTCTGTCTGTTTGTCAATCTGAAGATCGATCTTCTCGACAACCGCTGCGATTCGAGAGTCGATCGAGATACCGATCTATTCGCAACTCCAGAGCTCGAATACGCTACCTTGCGGTGGTTAACAATACTGAAGAAAAAGGTAAAACATTCCATTCCACGTGTTTTCTTTGGGGTAAATTACACGCTTCAGACAGTTTGTGGTGAAATGCAATTTTAGAAGAATAGAAAAGAAAACTTCCCACAAACATGATGAAATATTACTGCCATTCACAAAGCGTAGATGCAAGTTATAAGTAACGGCATTTGTTTGTTTTACCTTTTTCATCCGCCATTGGAAAGTGGCTGCAGCTCCCCCCATAGTTTTTTGGAGTTGCGAATTCGATATTTAGCGGAGATATTAATTAAAACGTTAATTAACATAACGTTATTCAGGAATTTTTATTTCCTTCCTGTTGCCATTTTGCATATGGGTGAGCAAGTAAAATTCTAATAATTGTTTTAAAAGAGATTTTTTTGGCTGCTGTCCAAATCTTAAAACAATGTTTCCATCTAGAATTTCATTTTAAATTAGTTTAAAATTGACCGCTCTATTCGGACATAGCCTTTATTTTATCGTCTGTCCTTTTTTTTTTTCATTCAACGTTCGTAACACTCTTCAGCAAATGAAAGTTGTTTCTTTAGTTATGTTTATCAATTGTAGTGTAAGTTTATCATTCACCGGCATCATATTTTGGTACATTTAGGATGTGCGACTAATTATGTTTATTTTGTTGGATTTTTTCCTGTCACATGGGTGAGTTTTCGAATTGTAATAACTCTCTTTTTCTTTCCTGTTTCTATTTTTGAAATACAGTTTGTATCATTAAAAGAACATGTTAAAGTAAGATTGTTTGGATTTCTTTAAGTGGAACAGGGTTGAACAAAAAAGATTGTTTTTAAGGATTTTAACTAAAGTTTAATTGGAATCTGATGACTTGGTATTAAATTTATGCTTATTGGTATTTATTAAGTCTTGGTGCTTTAGTTTCACGTAATCAACCAAAAAGTATGTGTCATTTTATGTAAAAAGCTGATTGTAATTTTACATAAATAAATTATTCTATCCATAAATATATATGAATTATTATAAAGAAATATTTCAGATATAGTCTATCAGATTTAATTCAGTTTAAAGTGAGCACAGATCATAGTTGATAATGCATGTATTTTCATCTTTTGTGCTAATTGAAAATACTCATAACTTGTACCATTGGTAACTATGATTAATGTTAAAGAGATTTTTTCCAAAAATATGCTCTGTGTTTTGCAAATCTTGCATTACGCGTATTTATTTATTCCTTAGCGCTTTAGAAACTGGTGTTAGAGTAATATAAAAACATCAATTGGACATCTCTTTCATTTTTTAAGTAGCTCGTGCAACGCCGGGCACGCAGCTATTTAATCTATTAAAATATGTTTCTTGTGGTCATGACTGGTTTACATTAAACAGCGTTCCCAAAGCAGTCATGTCAACAATTCTCGGATAAAATCTTCTCTAACTCTGGCAATTTAAAGGAAATCCTTCAGATGCGAGAAACCACGGTTGTGCTATTGATCCTTGATTTCCTGAAATGAATTTCGTCCTAACTCTTTAATTCATTATTAATATAAATAAGAGCACCACTCAGTTAGGACAATACAAAACCTCAGCGGATATCATTTCAGCCAATGAGAAGCTTTAGTGCGAAGTTAACGGAGCCCATATAAGCCGCGAATGTCCTAAATTCTGAATGAAGTTAGTTAGGATACGTAGACAGTTGTTGAATTCTACAGGAAGGATTGAATGCTAAAGTTGAATTACTTAAAGTGGAGCAGAATAAGACGTTTAATTAACAATTAATTCTTTGCAGTTTCGATAAAACTCTACCGAACTGATCAACTGAGACCAAGAAAAAGAAATGTTTATTACCATTCAATGAATGAATATCTAAACTAAATTTTTTAAACTCTTAAATTGTGATATTTTATTTAGAAGAAAAGGAAATAAAGAATCAAATTTTAATTAACATAAGGATGAAAATTGTTTTTATTACAACGCTGCAACTGGGAAAATATTAAAATTTGCTTACTAGTGTAACATGATACATATGAAACTTGCAAATATTTTTTATGCATGAGATGTTAATAAAATTTCGTCAATATACGTATTCAAAAATGTTATTAATTTATAAAACCTTTCCTATTTTCTTTTTTTCTTTGGAATGGAAGAGAGGAAATGTGTATTAATTTGATTTGTGAGTTTATTCAAGTTTTTTTTTGTAGTGAAGACAAGTAGTGTATTGTTTTGTGTATTGTTTTGCAGTGTATTGTTTTGTGATATTTATAGCCCGTTTCGAAAGAAAATACTATGATCCGTCTTAAAGGCTGGAGTATGGTCTTTTGAAAATAGCTGTTTACATTGCAACTTGCAGTTTAGCAGAAATACCAGCTTTTCAACTGGTAAACAGAATGTCAATAATTCTGCCTGCAGTATTCGGCTCGTCCTCCCTGCATGTTTATTTTTCTTATCACGGTTAGAAAATACCTGCGATGAGTAGGCGTTTTAGTCAATAGTAAGTCTTTACATGGAATGCATATTTTCCCCCTCAATAAAACCATTTTATATATATGAGTGGGATAATTATTCTTTACTAAATAATATGTAAAGATTCCACTTTGAATTTGTAAATTATCTGAAAAAAGCTGTTTCGAAGCTACTTTATCAACAACTAGCAGCCCGTCCCGACCTTGTTCGGGATAAAAAATTATATATCTTAAATAAATGATATGCAGGTACTTTTCAATTGCAAAATAATGAAATTAAAAAGCAAAAATTAAGAGTGTAGCTTTTTATTCAAAGAACTTTCTTCAGAAAATATTGTTGGCGAGTTCATCAAAAGTAGCTATTTTTTTTTTCTCTAAAGAAAGACGTTTCGAGCAAACGAATCCTAGAAAACCAATCTACAGAGCTGATTCCAAAAATGGAGTTGAGGCAGTGACATCAACATCTTGGATATTTACAACAAGTGAGGCTGTTTTTCATTACGAGGGCAAGGTGAGTCACATATAGATTCTTCTTTTAAACATATAAAAGCACCTATTATAAGCCTACTGTCACCTACACCAATAACGTGAAAGTAAGTATTCTCCTTTTACACATATAAAAGCACCTATTATAAGCCCACTGTCACCTACACCAATAACGTAAAAGTAAGTGGAACCTTTTAAACATGTAAAAGCACCTATTATAAGCACACTTTGACCTACACCAATAACGTAAAAGTAAGTAAAGAATCTATGAAGAATGCCAGAAGAGAAAAAACTCACATATAGAAAGAAACTGATGAAATTTCAACAAGCCCGGCAACTTTGGAAAGATTGCACACAGAAAAAGTCTAAAGAAACAATAAACCAATTAAACGGTCAGCAGAGAAACACACACACACAAAACAAATAAATGAATGAATAAATAAGTTTAAAACCCCCCTTTCTTTGGAAAAAAAATTGTGCAATTGATTCAGAGTCCATTCATGATGGCTAGTGATTGCAATACCAGTATCCCGGTTTACCGAATACCGGTATTTCGTGCTAATTTGCAATTTCGTAATACCGGTATTGGCTGAGGTAAAATACCGGTATTTTCGGTATTAGTTGAAAATGATAAAATATATTTAATTTAAGAATTTTCAATTTAACTTATTAGATATCTGATGTTATTTTTGACGAACATTTATCTTTTGATGAGACAGTACCAAAATCAGTTCGTTGATGTACAGATTCGGCGAAAAAAACAAAGATAAAATTTCCAAGAATGTTTTTCAACTTCCATGACATCAAGACTGATAAAAGTGACTGAAAAAAACTGTGTTATTATTGATTACTAGTAGTTTTCAGGGCAAAACTCTAGTTGTCCTTATAATTTTGTCCAGTTTTAACAGTGACATTTTTTTTATTAATCACGATAAAACATTTATATTTTGTATTTTCAAATGTTTTGCTATCTACAATGATATCTAGCATAAA
Organism: Uloborus diversus; assembly: GCF_026930045.1. Classification (NCBI taxonomy): domain Eukaryota; kingdom Metazoa; phylum Arthropoda; class Arachnida; order Araneae; family Uloboridae; genus Uloborus; species Uloborus diversus. The sequence goes on from NC_072740.1 coordinate 74,709,572, forward strand.
ATGGCATTTTGTGTAAAAATTTCCCAGAAAAATGCTGAAAATTTCAGGAATATTTTTTTTTCTGTGCAATTTTCTGGGTGTCCTTATAATTCTGACTACCACTGTATAACCTATTCATCAGTATCAAAATTTTGTTTTATCAGAGATATTTTACTTTAAATAATATCATAAGGAATGTTCATTTGCATATCCTGATACCTTTATTCACCGAACATTTTCTTCACTGGTAGAATTCATATATTTTTTGCTATCAAGGTATGATTGCAAAACTGCTGTTTTTTGACCTATTTCACCCCACCTGACCCCACCCTTTTATTGTGTTATAGTTAGAACCAACTCTGTCTTTCTCCAGTAGTGAACATTTTTGTAGATTGCAGTTTGTTTTAATTACAGGTAAGCAAAATTATCTAAAATTTCTGTCATATCCGTTACCAAAAACAGCTATTTGTTATTATATAACAATATAAATTTGTTGTAGAAGTTTGCGGTTGAACATAAAACATTTTTATGTTTTTTGTACACACAGTTGATCTCTTCTCTCTAATAGCTAAACTAACGGAATCACATGAAAAATAAAATGTATTTTGAAGTTATGAATTGTAAGTTCTTCATTTAGCATTATAAGTTATTCAGTTGGGAACATGAAACAATGAATAAGCGAACGAAGAAATAAATATTGAAACCAAAAGTAAAGTTTAAATAGATAAAACGTGCAAACGTTGTTTCTCTGGAAAGATTATACATGGTTCTTTCAGAACCAGTAATTAGAGAAAGCTAACACGGGTAGTCATAATATTTATTCAAAGTTGTATTAACCCCCGAGAGATTAGTTTGGAGCTCTTACTTTTCCAACCCAATCACTGCTCGTAGTACAAAACACTGTGTCAAATAGGTCTAGTCGGTTACAGCTAAAAGTAAAGGGAACAATGAAGACAAAGTCAGTAATTATATTTATCGAATAATGTGAGATGAAAGCAATGGCTTTGCATGTAAAGTTGTGTAGAAATCTTTTTAAATGCTTATTTCTTTTTGTTCGCTGAAGCTTAAAAATATTAATATATCAGTTAACAAAAGAAACTTCGAAACAGAAGTCAAGTGAAATGGGTGTTTAAAACAATTATTTAAATGGTTTACTAATTAAGAAGAAATATACATTGGAAAGTACTTTCTGAAAACATTGTGACGATATCGTAGAAAAGTGTTGATGACAGGTGATATTTGAAACTCTCTTTGAAACTGAATTCATCCTCAAAATGTTTCATTCATTTGAAGCTATGCTTCTCATGGGACGTTTGCGACCAGAGAGAATAGGAAAAAAACCAACAATATAAAAAGCGTGTCACCTGCTTTTGTTTGTAACCCTAGTTTTGTTTGTACTAACTTGTTTAACAATTCGTCTGCAGCGAAGTTTCCGCGGCGCAATAGGTTAGCGCATTCGGCGTTAACTGAAAGGTTGGTGGTTCATTCCCACTCAGGAGAGTTATATGGATTTTGAAATTAAAAAAACAAATAATTAAAAATGACAGGTTTGGGACTGAGTGACTATGCTATGATTTTATTGAAAAACAAACTTATAATGTTGATACAGTAAAACTAGTTAAGTTGACCACCCTTGTAAGTTGACCACCTCTCTAAGTTGACCGCTATTTTTTTCAGGCACAGAATTAGATCTTATCATATGATTCAACCTCTATAAGTTGACTACCTGCTTAAGTTGAACACTAAAGTAGTGCACCGCAAGCGGTCAACTTACACAGGTTTCACTGTATTGATAATGTTGAATTGATAAATTTAACTGTGTTAACTGAAACTTGATTCGATTTGTTGTTTCTATATACCTTCAACTTCATAAGATTATTTTATTCAATAAAAAGCGTAGTTTCTGTCAGCCAGCCCAACGACTGATTTTTTTCTCTTTTTTTGTCATACATTTCAAATACATAACCTTTAATATACTTCACACATGAATCTACTGTTGTAAGTGTTTTGGGTTATCAATCTTGAGCTTTCGCTCGATGACAGAATTTCGTGCTTTTTCTCTTGTGTATACAATAATTTCTAATTTCATCTTCATAAATGCCGCATACGAATTTATTTTTATGTGTAAAAACTAATTGAATTTAAAAATGCGTACAATGCTTTACAATAATTAATATCAGGCCAAACCAGGAAAAGACCCGATGTCTCATTTTTAGCAAAATGTTTGACTCAGGCTTTTTCATGATAAAGGGAAAATAATTGAGCCTCAGCACACCCCTTTTAAAATCTTAGTGCTCATCTAGAAATTATTCTGCACAGAAGACGGTCTTTATCTAAATGTTTTTAATGTCTGATTTATGTTACAGGGGGTTAACATCACAGGGTAGTTTAAAAATTTGAATATGTAAATGTATGGACAAAAAGAGAGTTTTTAGTCAAACCTTTATTTTACTATGACTACGTGCAATATAGTTAAACATGTGCTCAGATAGCATAAAGTGTTTAATAAAGAGAAAAGTTGCAAAGAAAATTGCTCATATGAATAAGAGTTAGAAAATATCATTGAAGCTCTATTATCATGAAGCTCAATTATCATTGGAAAAGAAGTTCTGTTTACCTCCAAAACAAGTGTTTTTCTTCATTCAAAATTTCTATAGCATTACATTTTTTTTATCTTCATGCTGTAAGAAATAGGACATTATTTTCAATGTGTTCATATTTCAGGTACTAAAGTCTTTAATTCAAAAAAATGGAAAAACCCTCTTTATAAACATGACTTAATAGATATCTAGTAATTAAGATAAACACATAAAAATTTAATGAAAAATTCTTTGAAAACGAATGAAAAAGAAAAAAAAGCATCAAGAAAGTGATCTAAAAATTAGTTTACACTTCTGATCTCTCATGCTTCAATTGCACGAAATTAAAGATGAAGACTTTAAGTTGGTGAATACTGATTTCTCTCTTTTTTTTAATATTTAATGTGCAATAGTTTGAAAATTATTCATGTTTAAGAAAATTTTTAATATCTTTGGCGTTTGAAAGAATATATTTCAACAGCATAGGTTCTTTTCAAAATATAATTTTCAAGGCGAATAAATATCATGGAATGCCTCTTTTTTTTCAAAAAGAATTCAGTAAATTGTCACGTGGTCCCCCTCAAAATGTGTCGTTTTTTTTTTTAAATTTTGATTTAAATATATTTTTACATGTTTGAATAACTTCTCTGAAACTAATTTTGTTGAATAACGTCTCAAAATCCAAAGTTAAGTATCCCCCCCCCTCCCTTCAAAAACAAACAATAGATTTACTTCATGCATGAAAAGGTGCCGAATAAAATAATAACTTTTTCAACGTAACTAAATTCTTATTTTTCAGCTAAAAAGTCAGCGGTGTCAGAATTATTTTAGTCAGCTCATGAGAAAAACACTCATGTATTTTGTAAGACATAAAAAGAAATAGAAATTGATTTTATTTAACGTTTGCTGCAAAAACGAGATTATTCCAATTGAAACTTGAGCAGTTTTTTGATCCTTGCTATTGTGGAACGGAAATTGCCTCGGCATTCCTGATTTACTAAGGGTGATAAACTGATCGTTTACAAGCTGAGATTTCTTCACACCATTTATCTTCTCAACAATAGCTTTCTGTCAAAATAAAAAATAGAGATCAATAAGCCGTTCGATGAACTTAAAAATTAGGGCTCGACCGATGGCATTTTTTGGCCGATGGGCCGATGCCGATTGTTGGCCGATTGTTCAAAGATGGCCGATGGCCGATAGTTTTCTTCCGAATGGCCGATTGCCGATGGCCGATGGCCGATGCCGTTGGCCGATGGCAAAAAAAAGTTTAAAAAAATTAATTTGAGTTCTAATATTTTTAATTCAAATTATGTTTTTCGCAATCACGAGTTGCGACAGGACCCTACTCATTGGATTTATTGTTTCTAGAAACTGCTCCTTTCCCCCCCAAACCTGCCCTTCTCATGGGCGTTTACGTGTGTATAGTTGTGTGTGTGTGTAGGCTTGTGTGTGCGTAGACCTGTGCACACACGTAGGCGTGTATGTCTCTGTGTGTGTAGGTGCTTGTGCATGTGTAAGCTTGTGTGTGCATAGACTTGTGTATGGACATAGGCGTGTGTGTGTGTGTATGTGTGTGTATGAGCGTGTGTAGGACATGGACGCCACCGACCAGGAGAAGTAGATTTCGGGAGACATTGCTCAGGACCGGAGGAGCCGCGCCTGCGGAGGACGATGGGCGGGAGTGCGGCAGAGGGAGGCGGGGGAGGGGAAATAAAATCAGCGTAACGTCAAGGACAGTCAAATGAGAACAATAAGCAATCGCGATTGCTCAAAAAAATCTATCAGAAATAAATTGATAAGAATGACAGGGATTTGAAAGATCATTTTTTTAGTACAGAACCGCTACCACCAACGCCTCGGAAGAGTTTCTGAATCTACTTCAGCTCTTCTGAAGAAAAAATTCAAAAGACCCTTTGATTTCCGAATTATGTCACCATTCAAAACGTCTTTAATCAATTTCTTACATTAATATTCTAAATTCTTCCTAAACGATAGATGAAGCTTGAAAAAAAAACAAATCTCTAATTTTAGGAATGGTGTTAGTTTTAAACAACTAAGAAGTACAACTAGAGTTTAATTTCAGAAATTGAGGGAGTGAGAGGAGGGGCAGGCAAGTGTTCTCGGAAATACAAAAAATAGTCATAAAAATAGAGTTCAAAACAATCATAAACATTGAGCAGAAAAACCCTTTTAAAACTTGCACCGAGTTTGTTTTGACGTGCAGTGGCGGATTTAAAATTTAGCAAATGTTGCAATTGCGCGAGAGGCCCATAACCATTGGGGCACCGTAGAAGTTACAAAAATGCTTATGATAAATGTTTTAGAACTTCTGTGATAGAGAAATAGGGCCCCAAAAAGGTATTTCGACGGGCCCCAAACTTGTAGCTCCGCCGAAGCAATACAGAAAAGACTGCATTACAGTGATTAATGTTACAAATATCGAAAAATTAAAAATTACCGCCGGTTTAACGGGAATCTAACAAAATGAAACAAAACCAGTTTCGCCATCTCATATTTGTTTCCATCGTCTCAAATTCAGCAATATATCACCAAATGATCGTCAGTCTGAGACGCTATATCAGTTTTCCATTGAAATAAGTAGTTAATAGCCACAAAAAATGAGTAAATAGGCTTTTTAGAACACTCGATCGAAAACAAAAAGGGAAGTGCACAACTGGAACGTACGCACACCCCATATGCGAAAATTTAGCCTTCTACAGCTTACCATTTTTGAGTTATGACTTATGAGAGATACATACGTACATCCAGCCGCAAGAAACAACGCAATAATTAACACGTTTGGTACCTGAATGCAGTATTAAAAACTTTTTCAGGGGTGACTAAAATAGAAATTCATACTGAAATTTAAGTAAACAATTTTATATGAAAACAATAACTCCCTTTACTTTGTATTAAAAAGTAAAACAACCAAGGTCCTTATTTTTCAAAAACATCGGCCAGTTCCATCGGCTTTCCGATGTTTTTTAAGGCCGATGGGCCGATGTTTCCTGCAAGTTAGCATCGGCCGCCGATGCCGATGGCTAAATTGTTGAACCATCGGCGCCGATGCATCGGCCTAGCCGAGTCCTATTAAAAATTCACACAAGGTCCAATATCATTTTCAAATATTCTACTGCATATGCAATTACAGGCTTCCTTCGTATAACATGGAAACCGTATTATACGAGACTTTTTTAAAAAATAACTTTTTAACTTAATTTTTTACACTAATTAATCATGTACATAGTAAAAATCATGTCAATACGTATCGTGTTGTATCGAAACTGTTTCGTGTTATATCGAAACCGTATTATATGAGACTTAGAAATTATGTGAATCAAGGGATGTGTACCTTGTTGTATCGAAACCAAGTTTCATGAAAACAAAGTAAAAACTTATTAGACTTATTATCAAACATTAAAAGAATGTATTAAACAAAAATGAAATTCCATCTTTTTCAAACATAACTTTCGTGTTATATCAAAACCGTGAAGTATTAAATTCAAGTTTCGTACCGCGTAATATCGAAACCGTGTTATAATAATCTCAAATTTGGTACCATGTAATATCGAAACGGTATTGTGCAAGTACCGTGTTATACGAGGAACACCTCTATTTAGAAAAAAAAATAGCTGATGTGTGTATCACATGACTTCCTTTTACTCCAATTTAATGTCATTTTCTCATTATTGGCAGTTTTAATATAATTCAGCAGTTTACTCTCTAAATATCAATAACAGTGGCAAAATTGAAACCAGATTAAAAAAAAAAGCCAAATTTGTCGCCAAATTGGCGACAAAACTTGGCGACCAAAAGACTGCCGATATATCGCCAAGTGTCCACCAAATTGTAACACCACTTGAGTTTACATCGAAATTAACAATGATTTCCCCACAAAAAGGGGCAAAAGACCTCTTTAGAAGCACCCGAATGCAACCAAAAAGGGAGGTGCGCAACTAGACCCCACTAAGAGTCTAGGTACCAAATTTCAACTTTCTAGGACAGACCGTTCTTGAGTTATGCGACATACATATGCACATACGCACATCCGTATATACGCACATACATACATACGTACATACAGACGTCACGAGAAAACTCGTTGTAATTAACTCGGGAATCGTCAAAATGGATATTTCTCGTGTCTGTACGTTCTTAGGCACTTATCCACGTGTGGTCGAGTCGGAAAAAAAAAAAAAAAACCCTCAACATTCATTCAGGGGTGAGCAAAATTTGAGTGAAATTTTTTTCGCAAATACAATACTTCCTTTTTTGAAAAGGGAGTGAAAATAGTATGTCTTAATTTTTTTTAGATATTAATCAAATTTTTATCTAAGCGTCTTTTATTATCTGAATTTATTCAGCGAAGTTGCTTTACAAATTTTGAAGTAACGTCCATAAAATTCCGTTAAACAAATTGAACTTAAATTTAAATGCATTTCGTTTTTCAGAATATTTGAAATAGGACTTAACTTATTCATTGCTAAAGATGTTTTTTACATCTCGCAGTGAAATTGAAAGCAATAAGTTTCGATACGAAGAAAAACAATCTTTAATATTTTACAACGCTTTTTGCAAAGCCTAAAAAAATTTCGTCCTATTTTTTTCACTACATTCCATGTTCCTCTTCGTTTCGTGTTTATTGCATACATTGCGTGCCAGATGAAAAAGAGGAATTTTGCATAGCAAATTAGTTTTTGTGGATGAATTTTGTTTGAGATGCTTTGTTGGGAAAATAAGGCTCTTATATGGGATCGATTTAATTCTACAAGCAGCTCTTCTAAGGATGCGAACACTAAATATACGAGCAATATTATTATATCTTCAATTCGAAACGACTGTTCCAAATGGCAATTTTTATGCCTCATCAAGATATGAAGTACACTTCGACAGCAGAAAGTGGTTCAATAAATAATCGAATCAATATTAATCTATATTTTTATAGATAAATAGAAGAGACATACGTTGTGTATACTGATCACATGAGCACTTGCATATTCAGTCGTTGCGTTAAGACCCATTATTTTGAAATTCAGACAAAAAACGGAAATTTTGGCAGTGACCATTTTTGATTTTCCTAATTTTTTTATATGTCAAAGTAGGCCATAAGAAGTAAACATTCTGAAATTTTTAGCTTTCCAAAAATTTTTTTTCGCTCGTTAAAATTTCCCAAAGTTTGACGTTTTGCAGCGCTTTTTTAGAAAAATTCTAAAAGTCGCATTTCAGTGCGCTTTAGCTCTTTACAGAAACACCACCTCACTGTTATGTTTATATTAATTGGTTGTACTGTATCTAGTGATGATGACTTCATAGTTATTTTAGTTGAGGGTTGTTGTTTTCTTCAGATAAGGAGTCGCAAAGTATGGATTTCATCCGTTTTCGCGCAAGTTGAACCTGTGTTATTTCACCCAAAAAGCCACCCCCTGAAAAAAAAAATGTAACATATACTGAAAGTTTATACTATGAAGAGAGTAAATGGCTCAAAATTTATTTGAGGTTTAAACTTTTTTTAGGAGAAAAATACCCTGATATTTTTCAAATTTTCAAAAATTGTGCTTTTTTGATTGCAATTTACTCAAAATAGCATCACTAGGGAAAAAAACCTTTTATATATTATGGTACCTGGGTATGTGTAAAACATCATGAAAAAGAAAACAGCATATGATCTCTTCTTGTTTTCCAGAAAATAGTTTTTTTGTAGTTCATTTTATGCGTTTTATCGTACGTAAAACGTGTGTCCAGTATGCAGATTAGATCTGCTAAAACTTAAAGGATGTAGGAAGAATGTATATATGTGTGTATAGAGAAAGAGACTAGCAATACTTTATTTTTCTGATTTTTACAAATTGATGGTATTTTAATTGCAGATAAATCAGAAAACGATAAATCGATATCATATATATATATATATATATATATATATATATATATATATTGATATATCGTATCAATCCCAAAGTAATTCTTTCTTATTTATGTCTATAGCAATGAAAGATATTTCATGAACAATATCTGCTTCACTTTCCTCTAAATGTCTATTTTCTATGTCATCTTCAAATACCTCTAAAAGGCTGTCGATTCTTGATAAATCAGTTTTATTCGCTTTTTCTTGCTTTGGATATCAGCTAAAAACAGCTTGAATTTGACTTTTTGTCAGATATTTGTTCGGTTGGGATATTTTTAGGTCTTCAATCATCTCTGTTCTCATTGCATGTTCTACTTGGTCGGGCGTCTGTTTTCTGCCCGTTTTTTATCATAAAGGAACTTTTCATAAAGCAATTCTATTTGTTTCAATGAAAATCGTGTACTTTTACAAGTTGGGAGAGCCCACCCCTCACATGAGATTTCCAAAATGTTTTTTTCTTTGTTTTCTCTTTTGTTGCAGAACATGCAATGAGAACAGAGATGATTGAAGACATAAAAATATTCCAACCGAACGAATATCTGAGAAAAAGTCAAATTCAAGCTGCTTTTAGCCGATATACAAAGTAAAAAAAAGCGGATAATACTGATTGATAAAGAACCGACAGCCTTTTAGAGGAAAGTGAAGCAGATATTGTTCATGATATTTCTTCCATTGCTACGGACATAAATAAGAAAGAATTATTTTGGGATTGATTACGATAAATCAATATATATATATATATATATATATATATATATATATATATATATATATATATATATATATGATATCGATTTATCGTTTTCTGAGTTACCTGCAATTAAAATACCATCAATTTGTAAAAATCTGAAAAATAAAGTATTGCTAATCTTTTTCTTTCTCTATACACACATATATTTAGACACACGGCAGTGTGTCAGCCAAGTTCGGATATCAGGCGACACATCTGCCAGTGTGTATCTTACACGAATCATTTTAAGCTACTTTTGACCCCCTCATTTCTCAAAAACTATTAAATCTGCGTGCTTGAAATTTTGTATGTCTAATAGAGCTGCATAGCAGACCTATAATCCTAAATTTCAGGAAAATACCTCTTATGGAGTTATTAAGATCTGAAAAGTGTCATTTTTTACACTGACTCACTCACTCACTCATCAAAATGTTTACGAACTTCCAAATGTCTCACATACTTGAAATTTGGCATAAAGATTGATTTTCATGCAAATGTAAAGGGAAAAATCTAAAAAGTCAAAAAACTTCATTAAAATAGCAAAAAACTACGCTATTTTTTATGAGCATCACGGCCTAATCACTTTATCACGCAATTGCAAAATATTTCGCCAAATAAATCACAACAAAAGGGCTTGTCAAACGTTGCCAAAACAAGGTTGTTGAAGTTTAAAATTAACAATTTAATTTCTAACCCAAATGGGGGCTTTAAACAATACTTTAAGTTCCACTAAAATGAAAAATGATCCATCAGATAATTAAAATTACAAATATAGAGCTAAGCCTTTAAAATCAAAAATAACCAGCTTTAAAATTTATAAAAACTTTAGATCTCAATTAAATGCAAAATTTTACAGGAGGAGCAAAAATGGCAGCAATAATTTCAACAATTGTGAAATATTTTCGCCAATTCTACATATTTTACTCTATCTACGTTATAATAAACTCCCCAAACAAATTCAAAATTCCCGTCGAATTTTGAGATGAGTCAGCAATTTTCCTCATTTTCGACAAATTTGAGGACGCCAAAGACCAAGCGCTAATGTACTTTGGCCTTGCTGATAAATGGGAAAAACAGACGATTACTGCACAACATTGGCGCCAAGTTCCCCTTTATCGAAATATCTTCAAACTTCTAATAAAGAGAAACCGCAAATCAGTGCATCGTAAAAGTAGTAGGAAAAAAAAGGAAATCATATATTTGTATACGCTTTTGCATTTATAATTGTCTGAATTAGAATATAACCTTTGATTTAGCTTTTAAAAAGTAATGATATCCCAAGAAAACATAAATGTGAAAAGAAGCCTAGTTCGGTCGAAATGAGGTTCGGGGTAGACGGTGTCACCGACAAAAAAAGTTCAGATCTAAACGGTTACCAAGTTCCATAGCAGTTCCACATAGATGTTGGATTTTCCCATGTTCTTCAATTCATTTAGAAAACAATTTTTTACTTTCTTTGATAATGGATTTAAAACTCGGCAAGTTTGAAAAAAATATAAAAATAAAAATAAAAATAGCGATGACTAAAACTTGCCGCAAGTTTAAAATCCATTATCAAAGAAAGTAAACAACTATTTTCTAAATGAATTGAAGAACATGGGAAAATCCAACATCTATGTGGAACTGCTATGGAACTTGGTAACCGTTTAGATCTGAACTTTTTTTGTCGGTGACACCGTCTACCCCGAACCTCTCATTTCGACCGAACTTGGCTTCTTTTCGCATTTATGTTTTTGTTGGGATACATTCTTACTACATCCTTTAAGTTTTAGAAGATCTAATCTGCATACTGGACACACGTTTTACGTACGAGAAAACGCATAAAATGAGCTACAAAAAAAATTATTTTCTGGAAAACAAGAAGAGATCCCATGCTGCTTTCTTTTTCATGATGTTTTACACATAGCCAGGTACCATAATATATAAAAGGTTTATTTTCCTAGTGATGCGGTTAGAGTGATTTGCGATCAAAAAAGCACAATTTTTGACAATTTGAAAAACATCAGGGTATTTTTCTTCTAAAAAAAAATTAAACCTCAAACAAATTTTGTGCCATTTACTCTCTTTATAGTATAAACTTTCAGTATATGTTACATTTTTTTCGCGGGGGGGGGGGGTGGCTTTTTGGGGGAAATATCGCAGGTTAAACTTGCGCGAAAACGGATAAAATCCATACTTTGCGAACCCTTATCTAAAGAAAGCAACAACCTCCAACCAAAATAACTATGAAGTCATCACTAGATACAGTACAACCAATAAATATAAATATAACCGTGAGGTAGTGTTTCTGTAAAGAGCTAAAGCGCACTGAAATGCGACTTTTAGAATTTTTCTAAAAAAGCGCTGCAAAACGTCAAACTTTGGTAATTTTTAACGAGAGAAAAAAAAATTTTGGAAGGCTAAAATGAATGTTCAGAATGTTCACTTCTCATGATCTACTTTGACATATAAAAAAATTAGGAAAATCAGAAATGGTCACTGCCACACCTTGTCTGAACTTCAAAATAATGGCTCTTAAAATATGATCGGAATATTTCATGAAAAGGAACTTACACGTATACACTATAAGAAGTTTCCAAAATGTTACAGATTATTTCTGGGCAACGTTCTGGGAATTTACGGGTTTCAACTAGTTTCTTGTGAAAACCGAAAAATGTTTGCAAATAGTTTCATGATTGAAGAATTTTCACTACAGTGGAAAATAATTTTAGCTGCCATTGTGAATATATACTCAGTTTTTTTACTAGATGCTGCACCTTCAGCTCTGTTAAGGTACTCCTAAATTGAGTGAGCGCCAAACGAGGGTGAAATGCAGTCGTCAGATATTGCAGCTGAGCAAGAATTACAAGCAAGTACCCTGTTCGGTATTTTCTTGCAACTTTTATTTCGCTTCCCTCCCCATTAAACATAAAAATCTGTTATTTTTGTTATATCTGTAACACTCGTATCAGATCTATAACAATCAAATACAACCCTCTTAAAACGGGGGTAAAGGTTCACCTTGACCTTAATTTTTAAAAACTCTTTTACTAATGTGTAGTTAAAATACCCTATTAATTTAAATTTCTATGTATGTTTAAAAATCGAAACTTTCTATGGTCAAATTGACATTTTTCGTGATATTCAGCTGTTAATGTTTTTTTTGTGCAATATTTAGTATAAATAAAAAAAAAAATCTGAAAAATGGGCTGAAGTTTTGGCACAATTAAAACTTTTAGAAACACGAAGTAATTAATTAAAAAGCAGAGAAATTCGATAAAAAAAAGAAACAATACTTCAAAACCTGACTGAAATTCTAGATTTGGTAAACTTTAATCTGTGAGAGACAAACTAATTTTTTTTTCTTCTTAAACTGAATCTCATTTGTTCATTTAACTTCATTGCAAATCTATAAATGATTCTTAGAAGAAAAGGAAATGCCTTAACCAAAAGCTGGTCTTCTTGCTTAGGAGATCCGCATTGTCTTTCGACTCCTTTTTAACCAGTATCTAGATCTCTTTTTCACGTTGCTCTATTTGCACCTAAAGAAAACTTAACCATTTCAAAGTTTTATGTTGTGAAACCAGTATCTAGATCTCTTTTTCCCATTGCTCTATTTGCACATGAAGAAAATTTAAGCATTTTCGAAGTTTTATGTAGTGAAACCAATATCTAGATCTCTTTTTCACATTGCTCTAGTTACACCTGAAGAAAACTTAAGCATTTCGAAATTTCATGTCGTGAAACAAGTATCTGAATCAGTTTTTCACAATGCACTATTTACACCTGAAGAAAATTTAAGCATTTTCTAAGTTTTATGTAGTGAAACCAATATCTAGATCTCTTTTTCACATTGCTCTGGTTACACCTGAAGAAAACTTAAGCATTTCGAAATTTTATGTCGTGAAACAAGTATCTAGATCTCTTTTTAACCGACTTCAAAAGAGGAGGTTATGATTTCGTCATGCGGCTTTTTATGTGTGTTTTCGGATAATTTCAGAACTACTGGACCGATTTGAAAAATTCTTTTTTGTTTGGAAGGGTATACTTCCCAGATGGTCCAATTGTAATTTGGTCTGGATCTGATAAGGGGTCTCGGAGAAATCCAAGAAACTTTGAATTTCACACGCTGTGGATACATCCAGCTTACGTCAGCGGGCGGATTACGTCACAGGTCACGTGGTGCTTCCGTGACCGGTGTATTTTCTCAGCAAAAGTTTTGCCTTCGTCTTGAACGGGAATTCTCGCGGTATATGGATGATTAATTTTCGCCGCCTGTTACTTTTTACTTATAGGTGTTACCAATGTTTTACTATGTAGCAAAGCAGTAAATTAAACATATTTTGCTACTTTAATAGCTGAATCAATTACCTTAATATTATTTTTAACTAAAATAACTTAATTTATTCGCTAAAATGCTTTTTTTTTTTTTTGATGATTCAGTTTTCAAACATATTTAGTGTTCAATCCAAGGGGAATTGATTACAGAACACACCTCCCCCGATGATTTAACTTAAATTCTTTAATGATATTTTGTAACTGGTGTCTGATTTCTCAAGTTTGACCAGTATTCTAGATTTAATATTTCACAATGCTGCCAGTTTAATTTGAAATTAGGGTTATTCTCATTAGCAGGCTTCAAAAAAAGGAGGAGGTTCTGAACTCGTCAGATTAGTTTTTTCTTTGTACAATGTTCTATAAATACTCGAAGACGCCTGTACCCAGGGGCGTGCACGGGGGGGGGGGGGTCGAGAAAGAACACCTGTTGACCTGGACCTAAGAATGAAGGGGGCCCAATATTTTTAAAAATTGGGGTGAACTATAGGGGTAAAAACAATACGGAGAGGGGCCCGGAAAAGTCATTTGTGACTGGCCCCAAAATTTCTGCGCACGCCCCTGCCTGTACTGATTAGGATTTTTTTTTTCAATGTTTGAAACGATATAGTTCCTCGGCGGTCTAATGGTAATCAAGTTCGGGTTTGATGAAATTGAGGGAACTCTTCAAATATTATACTCAGATTTAAAGCGTACTTCATTAACTTTGTATATCGTCTCAGTGAACCGGTTTTTATGTGTTTTTTTTTGTTAATGGATAGGGGGTGGTCTAACTTTACTCTAAGGTTACAAATCTTTGATTTATCCTATTTGTTGTTTAGAGAGAAATGTTATGGGTAAAAAACAATAAATTTCATGTAATTTCCCCCACTAACGATTAAATATAAAACCCATTGTTAAAAAAATGCCATAAAACAAAGGTATGTGTTTTCTTTACCCATAGTTAAAGAAAGTATTAAAAAACATTATTATTAAGAGTGATCATAACGAACATTTTGAATCAAGGATTCTATGCAGCAAACGTAAAATTCATTCTAATGGAATTTTTTACCTTCATCTATAATGGGGGCATTTGAAGAACCATGCGACTTTTATCACGAGTTACATGACACGTAAACTTGAACATTCTTGTGAAACATAAATTACAATTTTACAATTTACCATGTTACAATTTATAATTTACAATTTTACGACTTGCAATTTACAGTTTATTTGTAGCTTGGGACACCGTAAACATTTAAATGGTTCTAACTAAATACTGAATCCACAGTCTATATTTTTCATTAGAAATGAGATATATCGATTGTTGCATTTCTGCTAATGTTCGTTCATCGTGAGGTTTAGTTAAAAGTTTAAAGGGTTCTAAATCAGATCGAGCTATTACTTCAAGTCTTGACTATGCTGAGAGCTACGTATACTCGTCCTTTTGCAAAGTTCTATTTTCCTAAATCTATGACAGAAGGTTGTGTGATACGTATTGTTGCGAAATATAATTTACAACTTTACAATTTTTAGCTTAAAACAATTTCTGTTGTTTTTTTAGTGACTCGTGCATTTGCTTTCGGAAAGCAAACTTTGATAAAGTTGAACTAATTATTAAGACAACATTTTTTGTACATTAGTTGCGCATTTGAAAAAGCCTTTCTTCACAGTCGTCGGAAGTCTCTGAGACGCTGTGGTCTATTTCTTTCTCTATCGTGCTCATCTTAATTGTTTTCAGAATCATGTGTTCGACGTTTTCGAACTCGACTTGCGCGTAAGAAAGGCCTCAGCGTCATGTACCACATACTCTATCCTACGAACTTATTTTATATTTACACCACTGAAAAGCAAAAAATAAATTACTTTTAAATAAAAAAAACCGCCTTCAAAAAATACCCAGGAACTAAAAAGCAAAAAACAACTGATTACACTTACATTCTATTTCCTACCCACACCTAGAAATGAAATTTATTTTACAATTCCAGTACAAAAATCAATTAAACTAATCACCCAATTATAAAATGAATACTGATTTTAATTACTATACGATGAATTATTTTAAATACCTAACTAATTATATACGATCTCTTAATTTTTAATAACCTTTTGAAGTCGGGGCCTCCTATAAACTACTACCTAACGTATCTGAGTAGGTTTAGTTTTAAAGACTAATTTCGTGTTCAGTTAAATTAGTGTTTAATTCAGGATCCGTGGGTTGTCTTGAAACAACAACTTGAAACAACAACCGATTTTCTGACTCGTTTATAAAAGATAGTGGCTTCATATTGTAGGTGGTAACAATTTTTTTAAATTTTATGGACAGAAATATCGTTTTGTTTAACAAACTAGACTAAATCTAAATAAAACTAAGCGATCATGTTTTTGTTATTTTTTGCTGATTCAAAAGTAAATTAACGTCGTTGAAGCTGGGAAAAGATAATTAATCTTTCACTTTGTCTTAAAGCTTATTCACCAAAAGAAGCAAATTAGTGCGATTTGAAAAATTTGAAATTTCATGATACTTGAATGCTGTTTTATCAACTTATTGCGTTACATTTTTTTCGTACTGCAATATCATGCAAAATGAAACACAATTCAAAATATTAAACTTACTGGAAATGCTCATCTTGCGTTATTTTCAAACTTGCTATCAAAAACAAAAATCTCACTTCAGAAAATTTAAAAATGTTTCCAATGAAATGTAAATAGCCACGTGTCTTACACTTCCCAAGAACTTCTCAAGTTTCGGGAAAGTTTTTTTTCTTCCTCACGGATCGTTTCTTGGAAAAAACGGCATCTCAAATAATATTGAATTGATTCCTGCTTTGTGAAACAGACGTTAGCATTGATAACTGATTGTTTACCCTATAAAGTCGGCCATATTGAGACGGGTTTTAGTTCTAAGGTAGATCGGTTGTCATAGAAACTTGAGAGTCATGCGTGCGCTCTAGGGTTGCTTCGAGAGAAGAAACCGAGCTCGCCAAAGCTGTTAATCTCAATTAAAACTACGCCAACAAATCTCAGTTAATAAGTTTCATGATGCGTGTAAATGCGAATTAAAAAAAAAAAAAAAGAAAGAAGAAGCGAAAAATGTTTTGGCATGGCAGGAAAATGAAGAAGCGAAAAATGTTTTGGCATGGCAGGAAAATAAGCTTTCTTATGCTTCGAAAAGTTTTTTTCCAGCTGAACTTTTGTTCATTCTTCATATTTTTGAGATGATAGTTCTTATTTTTTTCTTTCATAAATACTTTCTGGTAACATTTGATTATTTTTCGTTTTAATTCAGCTGTGATTTAATTACTTCCTTTTAATTACCAGTCAGTTTAAAAACAGAAACAAAAAATGCAAAATTCCTCCCGTTGCGTCATATAAAAAAAATTTCAAATATTCGTCTCTATAAAAATCATTATTTATAAATTAATACTAAATCAAATTTCAGAAATGATACTAAATTCAATTCCAAGGTTGTTCGCTCTTTTTCTCTCTGAGGATCGTCCATAAGGGATGTCACGCATTAAGGAGAAATTGGATCTGGGGAAGTATCACAGCTTGGGACGAGAGGAGAGGGAGGGGAAAGTAAAAAATGTGACACCACACCTTTTTTAATAAGATGAAAAACAGCTTGACGTGCGCCAAGGGGAAGGGAAAGGGGAGGGAAGGTGAAGGGTGACAGTGTATGACAAAGAGGGGAAGGGAATCGAATTTGTTGAAGCAAAGCGTGATATCTTTTACGGACAGCCCCATAGACGAGGTATTTTGTTCGTAGATTGTAATATTTTGTTCTACATTTACATACAGGGTGTCCCTGAATGCCGTGTACAAACTTGAACTGGCGGTAGAGAACACGATAACAAGCAGGAATCTCTTTGAGACAGATGGTCGCAAATGCAAAGCTGACGGACTACATGCACACAAAGCCAGACACTGACGGATGTGAAAAAGGTCATACATTTATTACACAAAGGTGATTTTACACACCATTTTAGATTTTAAGAATGGTTTAGAGTGGTTGTTTGAAATTGCGAATAGTAATTCTAACATGCAACGGCAACGCAGCGATGGAGGAAAATTTGTCAAAATGTCACAACGAAGCCCGGTACGTTGTCATTGCGACGCATATAATACAGCTTGCAGTTTCAACATTACAACAAGCCCTTCTCAAGTACTGAAATGTTCAGTCAATTTTTATTTTTGAGATAAAATTCATCGTTATTTGTAACCTTTTTCGTATCTTTCAGTGTCTGTCTCCGTGTGTATGTAGCGCGTCAGCATTGTGTTTGCGACCTTATGTTCCTGAGTGATTCTTGTTTGTGCTATCATTTTCTCTCTTTCCACTCTAAGTTTGTACACGGCATTCAGAGATACCCTGCAAATAGAACTATATTTTACAGAGATGGCTA
Organism: Uloborus diversus; assembly: GCF_026930045.1. Classification (NCBI taxonomy): domain Eukaryota; kingdom Metazoa; phylum Arthropoda; class Arachnida; order Araneae; family Uloboridae; genus Uloborus; species Uloborus diversus. The sequence goes on from NC_072740.1 coordinate 74,727,464, forward strand.
ATGTTCAAAATAGATTTACTCTTCTAGAATCGAGTAAGGTCATTATTGTGTATTGGGCATTATCGTACATAGTAGTGACTGGAATGGGACCTTTAAGTCAAGTTTGTTTGACCATCACCACACGGTGCCCGCAGCGTGACGGTCACCAAACATTGTAAAAAAGTAATCAACTAGTCGCAGCAACTTTCGTATGCAAACTCGTGGAGGCGTCACAAAATGACATTGCAGTGACGTGTTCTTAATGTCAGCAAGGGATCGATCACAAAGCAATTGCTGCAGCAATGTCATGGTGAAGTCACATTAAACTTGTCACAAATCAGTCACAGTGTGATTCTTGTGAGGCGTCACAATTCTGTCACTACGTGACTGTGACCATTGCGACCCGCTCTTAAGTCACGTCATTATAAACTTGCCGTGACATTTGGCATTATCGTTGCAGGGATACACCGCCCCTCAAAGAACTTATTTTTTTATTGTAAAAATAATGAAAATGTAGTGTAAATTGGGATCATACCACCTTTTCTTCGAAGAGGCCCCAAACTCCAAGATGAGTCCCCCAAACATTTTTTTTTCAACTACAGCAGTGGGCAGGATGTAGTGGAAAAGAAGTCTCTTCCATGTAGGGCTTTAACTAATGGAGCCATTAATTCAAAACTACAAAAAACTAATCTTTTTTCTTCTCATTTATTTCCAACGATTAAATTTAAGTCCCTGCAGACGACAAAAATAAAGCAGGACACATTAAATTCGTGCAAATAGAAAAAAGAGCTTTTGAGGTTTTGAGATTAGCATAAATTAAATTCGTGGTTTGCGAAAAAACATATTTGAGGGTTCGTCACCAGTTCACGATACATTCTTTAGGGACATTAGTTGTCGTTTAACAGATTTAATTTGCTGTTGAATTTTATTTCTTTTTTGACTGCATCAGAAGATCGATTTTTTTTTAATTCTTCAATATTTTTATTTTTAGACTATGTCGACCATGAAATAAATGCTCTCGACTAATACATCGAAAATTTCTTAACATGGTATCAGAATTCTATATTTGAATTATTATTTGAAAAACTGTTATTAGCAAATAATTTAGCATGAACTATCATCTGCATTGTGATGGAGATTTTGGTGAAATGTTCTTGACTTTCCAGCTAATTAGGATTCTTAGAGAGACTCTTGGTGAAACTTTATTTTGAAACTGTTGTCTTTTTTCTGGTGCAAATTTTAGAGTCAGATTTCTTTATTCTAATGATTATTTTAGGGAGTGTTGTCCTTATTATAGTGGAGATTTTTATTGAATATTGTCATTAATAATGGCAACTTTTAACCCTTTCGCTGTTCCGCGCTTCCCGCGATTTTTACGGTCAACGAAAAAGTAACAAAATTCGCTCACTTCGCGATTTAGTCTGTATAACGTTATTTAAAAGCCTTATTCCACGATTTCATCGCTTAAATGTCAGTAATGCACTTTCTAAAGTATTTTCACTAACCGCTCTTCTATTTACACACACACTCATACACACAGCTACATATCTCCCAATTTAATAAAGAAATGGTTTCACCGAAAGTTTGTTGCTTGTTGCTCAAAAATTGGGGAAATTTTTTTAATGAAACTCGAATTTGGCGTAAAGAATGTGAAGTAAAACTTTTCCTTGAACCTAATTATAAGATTTATCCTACTAAGCGTAATTTCTAGCATAATTTGATTACATGTAGTATAGATAGTTTATAGTGTTTTTTATACATAAAAAAATAAGCATATTTTAAAGCGCCATAGAAAAGAAAATTGATCAGAGGGTTTAGGAATTATTCAAGAACTATTGTCCTTCCTATGATGGGGATTTTTAGAGAGAATATTGACATTATTAAGTAGATGTCCGTCAAATTAATTTTAATCGATCATTTAATCTATAATTTATTCAATAATTTAATATAAGTTTATCCTTATCCTATATTTTTAGAGGGAATATTGACGTTATTTATCGACTATTATCTTTCCGCGTCTGACTGACTGCTTATCTATATGCATATGTTATGTTTCAAGCATGCGCAGCGACGGCACGTCAGCCGCCGTAGGCAGCTGCTTGGCATAAAAAAGCGTAGGCGTAAAAAAGCGTAAATAGCATAGAAAATACCTGTCTAAGTAAGCCAGTTTTATACTGTTTGTGGAGGATGTGGTGGAACATTTGAAGAGGAAAGAAAGCCGGATCCTGCATAAGTGAAGCACGTTTTAGTACCGTCAAACACACAAGCAATTTTCTAATGACGCTCTGCCAACACCGTTTCTGTGCACCAAATGACCACCAGTTATGAAAAAAAGCACAGAGTTTCAATAAATCACTCTAATTCATCTAATTTCTTTTTCTCGGAAACGCTTGAATTTTCACAGTAATATTGTAGTTTTTATAAGTTGGAGTTAACCAAATAGGAAAGAAAATAATATCCATATTTTTGATCTGCAACTAGCTGTAGTCCTAGTTTCTGATCGCATTGTATGTTCTTCTATGACAGTTATGAAAAGTGCGTCTGACTGAAACGACCAAGGCACTTATGTTTGGCTAAACAGCAGTCGGTCATAGATCCTCCGTGTTCGTTAATGGTGACTGGAACACGTTAAATATGTCGTGGTCACAAAGTCCTCCATGTGAATCAATACCTCTGGGGGTTCTGAACGCGGTATTGGTCGACGTGTAGTTTGGATCAAAAAATCAGAGCTGACTTCAGGGCCCCATCCAACCGCTTAAAATACAAATAGTGGTAGGTATGGGGAAGCCTGGAATGTAAAGTGCTCTAACGCATCTCCAAAAATCTACAGCTAAAGGGTATCCTGACCACGCTATCATGATTGGGAGAAGTGCTATACCAACAGATAACATCCCTTGCCAATATTCCTAACCCATACGAGCCATTTCTGTCTCCTGTAGCACATCTACCGTCGCACAGTGGTTCAAAACGACAAAAAAGCGGAAAAAATTCAATAACTTTGAATATTCTCAAAAAATGCTTTGGAAAATTGTTAAAATTGTTGCATGGTAATATTTATCTTCATGCTTGCTGATCGTATTCACTGCGAAACCCCGATTTTACGTCTTTCGAATCTACGTTTTCCCCACATTTTACGTTTTTATCATCAGGTCCCAGTTTTTCCGTACACTAATAATATTAATTTAACCCGGATGAAAAGTTTGTTATTTATGAATTTCCCGCATTTTACGTTTTCCCTCCCCAGTTAAAAAAAATGAGAAATTTTTTTTTTAAAATTAAGAAAAGTGTTTCCCTCTGTGCATTTTTAAACGTAATCCACTCTGTTGAAAGTTAATCCATGGAAACAGAAACGCTTCTGCTCCATCCGTAGCTGACCTTATGGACTGAAGATGAACAAGAAGAAGAGGAAACACAACTTGTCTCTTCTTTCAATACTGCATTTAAGAGATTAACAATAGTGAAAGACTATTTTCTTTATCATAAAGACCAGGAGAAAACTATGCAAAGTGTTCCTAATTTCATTGCTTTATGAACAGAATGGTTATTTAACGTTTATATAGAATTCTATATGAGTTTCAAAAATTTCTTTCGCATATGTATCTTCTTTAAAGCCAAACGGTTCCGAAAATTGTTATTTTCAGGTTACTACTGCATTGCATGTAGAATAATGCGCCGCATTAAGCCATAACAACGTAAATCTGTTTTTAAAAAAATCCTCTGTATTTATTGATGAATGTTTCAAAAGCTCCAAATTTCGGAAACAAACGTTCGTGAGTAAACAAACATTTTTAGGCTCTCCTGCAAAGTAGTGAAACTGTGACATACGTTAATCTGGAGCATGTCAAATTTGATGACCAATTTCTTTGATAAAAGAGCAATTTACCCCCGTCATACCGTTACGAGTTATTTTCTAACTTACTAAATTGTATTCGTAAATAGCGAAGATCAAACAAAAACATCTGCCGTGACTGCAGTCGCAGGTGGTCGCAGCTAAAATGTTGTTGTTTATTTACAGGAAGGATTAAACTATTGATATATGTAAATTTTAGCCCACCGGAAGCCGCCGATAAAAGTATATTCCACAATACTTTTCATTATATTTTTAAGAAAATAATGTTTTTGTATTTTAAATAATTTTCAATGTTGATGATTTTTAATTTTTAACTACGATGTAATATGCATCCTATAAGTGTGAAAAACCAATCAGAAATGAATTTTATTAAATTATAGTCCTCCATATTGAACGAATGAATTAAAACTGAATCATAAGTCGTACGTCCGAAAAAAGTAAAAACATAATTGTTTAACAATCTCGGCTTTTTTTTTTGTTGTAAAAACGATTTTTTTTTTCAAAAAACTCTTGTGGAGTAAGTTACTACAACTCAAGGGCTAAGTAATTATGGCATGAAATATGTTTTATCTTAAAACTTAAAAACGGCTATTTTTTCCGCCCTTGAACCACTGTGCGTCGCTTCAATAAATTGTTATAATTCGATGGGCATTGTATTTTTATAACTTTAGAAGGGGAATGTGGGGCAAAGTGAAATGGTTAAGATGACTGAGTTTTTTCAAAATGAACAAATCGGAAATTTGTTTTGAAAATTACAGTACATAAGGAAAGAACATTGCATTTTATAATAAAGCTTGCGTTGAAACAGTATTTTTTATTTTTTGGCAGTAAATTTGAGTCTTAAAAAAAGTGGAAAATTTTCACTTTTGTTTTCCATGGGGTAAAGTGAAAAATAAAATATTTTTCTAATGAAATATTTTCTATTTGATTATGAAACATTTTTTGATTAAAAGAATCAATAAATAAAAGGTTGAATGAATAAATGAAAATATAATGAAACAAAAAAGGAATAGTTAAATAAATAAATCAATTGATGTATGAAGAAAAATAAATAAGCGAGTAAAAGAATTAAAATAAATGAATATATATATTACTAAACGAAATGAATTACTAAACGAAAGAATGATGTAAACTAATTAATTAATAAATGAAAATTTAAGTTATTTACATTAAATGATTGAGTGAGTAAATGAAAGAAACTATTTCACTTTGCCCCATCCATTTTGCCCCGTATGTACTTGAATAATTGCACAATTTATTTAAAATACAAATAAGCTCAATACTAACTAAGTTTTTGCTATATTGAATATTAGGAGGTCTCAATTAATATTCCAAATAATAACAACAAGAACTTTATCATTTTATAGCAACAAAAATAATTTTTGATTTACAACAAAATATTATACTATAAGTACCTTTTTTTAAAAATTGCCTGTATTACCAAAATGCTTTAATCTTCGTTGGTATTTTTTTCCTGACTGGAATAGACTACATATGGTACTATATAGTTAAAATAATACCAGATAGGTGGAGCTAAAATCAGAGTAAATACTTCACTATTTCACTTTGCCCCGGTTTTTCACTTTACCCCATGTTCCCCTACTACCATCTATTGATACATGAACGGAATTTGTTTTCAGATTCCTGACCCTTAGTGTTAGTTACTCACATATTTATGCAGCATACTCTACGTTTTACTTTTTCAAGAAACCTGAGTACCGAATTAAAATTCTTCATATTGTAGGTCGTCTTTTAAATAAAGAATGTGATGGATAACAAGTTGTAGACAAAGTAGATAAATAGTTTTAATTATTATTTCTACGATCAGCCAACAAGCTTGGATAGATCCAAAAGACTTTATTTTGAGTTGATTAATCTTTTAAAGTTCGATAGAGGAAATGCTTTATTTGAAGAGAAATAAAACAAAATAGGTTATAAAAGCAATACCGAAAATAATAAAACGTATGAGTGATAAAATATAGCAACTTCAGTAGAAATGATGAATATTTTAAGTGATAAATGAATACATATTTGCAAGACATCATTGAATCATTAAGATATCAAGTATTATTGGTTTAATTACGCATTATTAAGCTTTTAAGTGAAATGTGATTATAGTTTCAATAGATATGAATCAATTCTTTAGAGAGATGATAAAACACGGATGTTTGAAACTTAATTGGTTAGTTTTTAATTAATGCTAAATCTGAAAGATTTTAAGACTAATAAAAATTATTGTAATACTCAAGGAGTTGGTTTTTATGCGAAGCTAAATCCGAAAGAAAGTGCTGATTTTCTTTTGAACAGCGAATTATTTTTTTTTTAAATTAAGGAATAATAAAGGATTACATTTTCTTTAAAGAACATAATTCAATGGGGGTGAAAAACCTATCTCTAACGCTTTTTTAATATTTTTCACTAATTAATAAAATGTATTTTTTGAAAATAAAATTTCAATAAGTACCTGTTGATCAAGGTCAGAATTTCTTGCCTCGTGTATAAAACATTTTTTAGTGATATCGACATTCTTTTTTTCTTAATATGTGTTTTTACTCTTTTGTGTGCTTTTAATAATTTTTTCGTGCAATGTTTACACAATCCAAACGAAAAACAATATTCTTTGTTAACGTGTTTTAGAAAAATAAAATGGAAATATTTTGCATTTCAAAGCTTATTTAGATTGAGAAATCATCAACACTACGATTTTTAATAAAATTGCTTCAAAATGTATAATTTCTATAAAAACCTATGAAAAAAATATGTGCTATTTACAATATAAATTATTTACACCAACAATGTTTGAAACAAAACACGAGTAATTAATTTACTTGGCGCTTAGTATAGATAAATCCTGTGCAAATTTAATGTATGGTATCTATATTAGGGTGGAGTGAATAGAGAGAATACATAACTGTTTTTCGAAATTTAATTTCTAATAGATCGGAAACGTTTTGACTTTGGTCTCATAAACAAAGAGCTAAAATATTTTAATTCTGAGTGTTCATCTTGAGGGTCTGCTCTGACAAAAAATTTTACAAGTTTACTTGACGCTTAGTAAGATAAATCGAGGTTCAAGCAGGGGTAGGATCCAGCTTTTGTTTTGGAGGGAGTAATTTCCGGAAAGTGGTCATAAGTGTCATTTTTGTACATAAATGCGAATTCTTCGAAAATATGTCCCTAAAACGCATACTTCGATTATCTTTGTTCATTACAGGGGTTCATGACCCCTCTCCTCTCCTCTGTACCCGTTCCTAGATTCAAGGCAATCTCCTGCTTGTCATTTTTTAATTTCAAGTGTTTTTGCAGTGTTTTTTTTTTTTTTTCCAATTTCAGTTTTTGTTTTAAGAAAAAAAAAATACGCTGCCTCTTTCTTGAGTGATAGAAGAGGTATCTGGCTCTTATAAAGGAACGAATGGTCAACATGAGTACTTTTGAAAATAACAGTAAGTAGTAAAATAAAATACAACTGGCATAAAGCATGAATTATCGGTTATTGCAGAGTTTCAAGAAAGCCCCTTTTCAATGCAAAAGGTGTGAGCTTCTAGATGTAAAGTCATCCGATAAAAAATAAAAATAGTTCTACTTTTTTGATGTGGTCTACCTTAGGAGCACTACCCCCTTTTGGTTTACCTACCTTATGCTATTTGACTTTAAAGCTTATTTTATGTAATTACGTATTTTCAAAAAACAACTTTTAAATCAATTATTTTAGTAAAATTAGTCTTTTTCTTAATGTTTGGTTCAAAATTTGTTAGTTTCAACAAATCAATCCTCAAATAGGATTAATATGACAGAAGTAAGATTCAACATACAAGCTTTTGAGTGCAATTAAGGAAGAAACGTTGCATTACAAAGTTTTGACTATTTTTGCGTAGCACTTACTTTTGTTTAAAAGTGACCAATAGTTAAATTATGGAAAAGCAGTTTTGTTTCAAGGTCAACTAATAACTCAGTGATTTTACTTTTCAAATGACTGGAATTTTTTCAATTTATGCCCAAATTGGCCAGATAATCCATTCTGAGTTATTTACCTGTTTTCGATATCCTTTAAGCTTGATTTAAAATCATCTCTCAATTTTTGGAGTACGCTAGAACTTTTTCGTCAGTTATATCCAGTTGTTGTAAATTTAAACAATGTATTTCATGTCTGAGAGGTTAAAAATTCTGTGTTTATTCATTAGGAATGCGTCATTTATGGTTAGATTAATGTCCGTAAAAAACTCTATAACTGTTTTAAACAATTCGACAAGTTTTTATAACTATGCACGTTTTGAGTACCATCGGATTTTTCGGTACTTAATAATAATAGATTTGATAACGCAGCATTTTCCTAACGCAGTATTTAGCTACCAATCATGATTTAAGACATTGGACCCTGATTTGCTTAATTGATTTAATACACAAATGTAATGTGCTATGATGATCTGCTAGATGAGTCCCATGTAAGATTCAATGAGTGGTATGTATTGTGATTCAGATATTGTTTCTTTATTAAAGTTTAAGATGGAAAAACATTGGTATTCAACTTAACATCAGGTAAAAATTTACTAATAAAATGGACAAAGAGAGGACAAATCATCAAGTTATTCAACCAGACAGCATGAACAATTTCGTCTGGCATTTAGTTCACAGTTACACGCAAGCCTGAATGTTTAGTGGATTTCCCAAATATTGGCAATGATATCAGCTGGAATTAAGAAACCTATAGGATTATACTGCATTAAATTTAAAGAGAAAAACTATTGAGCTGAGGCATAGAAATACTTTTTTCATCTGCCTAAAAGTGGTCACGACCATCCCTGTTATCAATAATACTTATTTTTTAAAGCTAGACTAAGAGTGATGCCTAAAAATAAAAAAACCAGTTTTTCATTTCCAAGTTTTTTAGCAGAAATAATATGAGAAGACGAAAAGTAGTGATTTTTTATGACAAAGTGGAAGTGAGAACATTGATGTCTGATTGTGTTACCTGAGAAATTACAGTTGGCACGAAAGAGGCCAACCCGTGTGTTGTTTTTTTCACATTGGTATATGACGTTTTATCTATGAAGAAAGCTTATTGACAACGAGTAGGGCTTGAATAAATAATAAACTATATATAAAAAAAAAAGTTTGTTTTGTCAAGTTTTAGTTTTGTACAGAAAATGTAAATCAATAAGTAAAATATCTTAAATTAATGTAATAGTATCAGAAATGGAATACTTAATGAGTTTTTTTAGCTCCGCAATCAGAAATGCACGCTCAAATCTAACGAAAATTTCGTCGTATTTGACGAAATTACTTCGCGAAAAAATCTCCAAGTGAACCTTGCGTCAAATTGACGAAAGCTTTCGCTAGATTTGAGCGTGAGCTTTGTAACCTAGGTAGGAAAAAATCGTCGTAAGTGACAAAATTGGTTTTAGAATTGCACAATCCTCTACTGTAAGCGTTTTATGAGAGTAATAAGCTTTTAGAATGATTTTTCAGGGTCAAACAGAATGATCTCAACACAATTAGTCTTTATGACTGAAATATACTTCATGAAATAAATTGTTGATTTTGTTGTTATTGTTGCTGTCTTGTGCCAGATAGGCTGGAAATTTGGGGTGCGCTGCTTCACTTTTCCGACTGTATCGTAATTTGGTGTGAAGTCCGACTTCCATAGTACACACATGCCATGATGACCCGTTTATAGGGTAGGCAACCATTCACAGCATAATAACACATTTACACAAAGGAAGAAAAAGGACAGGAGAGAGAAAGAACATCCATACCCGAGCCGGGATTCGAACCCGCGCCATCGCGGTCAGACTCCTCTGACCACTAGACAGGGCAGGCGGCTGTTGCTGTTGTTGACTCGTATATGGATTTCAGATTCAGATTGTACGAATATTTAGAGATTTTTGCTTGTGACCCCCGAAGGATGGCTCTTGGCAGTAACAATTATAGTAAGTTTTTCAAAGTTTATTAACATGCATGTCATGACATGAAAGATTTACAACACACACACACAGAGAGAGAGAGAGAGAGAGAGAGAGAGAGAGAGAGAGAGAGAGAGAGAGAGAGAGAGGAGAGAGAGAGAGAGAGAGAGAGAGAGAGTGAGAGAGAGAGAGAGAGAGAGAGAGAGAGAGAGAGAGAGAGAGAGAGAGAGAGAGAGAGTTAACAGACATTGGACTTCCTTATTTATTAGCATACACTCCTGTTTGTGAAAATTGCAACAACATGAAGGAAGCACCATAGGTGAATGAAATTCAATAAACAGTTGAGTGGTAATGGTACAAATAAATGATTACATTTTCAAACCTAACCAACAATAAAAAGGGATACAAATTAGTATTTTGTGTGGCTACCAGTCGCCGCAATAAGAGTTGCTACACGACTCGGCATGGAGTGAAACAGAGTTTGAATATCTGCCTGCGGAAGAGTATTCCACATTGTTTGTACGCGCAACCAAAGTTCGTCTGTCACGAGGATCACGAGCGAGACGCCGCCCAACGAAATCCCACACATGTTCAATCAGTGACATGTCCGGGGAATATGCAGGTCAAGGAAGAAACTGTACCTGTTGCGAATCAAGGTAGGATTTGAGTCTTGGCGACATGTGGACAGGCATTATCCGGCTGGAATACAGCCCCTGGCAATCCTTTCAGGAAAGGAATAGCTTGGGGCTGTAAAACTTCGTTTATGTATCGGGTACTGTTCAAATTGCCCACAATTCGTAGCAATTGTGATCGTCCATGATATGCTATGGCACCCCAGACCATAACTCCGGGGGTTCGTCCACTGTGGCATTCGGCCTTCCGGACTCCAGAATGTACCGTTCACCGGCATAGCGCCTGACATGAATTCGGCCATCATGGTGCCACAAATTGAAGCGGGATTTGTCAGAAAAGACGACCGGCTGCCAATCAGCACGCCAGCTTCCATGCACATTGGCCCATTGTAGCCGCAGGTGGCGATGGTTTTGCGTGAGAAGAATCCTGTATAAAGGAATCCTTGCGCGCAGCCACCGTGCTGCAGCAGACGTCTCCGAATTGATGAAGCACACAATGAAACACCTGTAGCTGTTGACCACTGTGCTGCCAATAGTCTATAAGAAGCTGTGCGGTCCGTCAGCGCCATACGCACCAGTTGTCCGTCATCGCAAACTGACGTCACATTTCGGGGTCCACTCCCGGATTTCCGAGCTGTCCGACCCTCTTCCGTCCACTGCTTCCAAACACGCATGACTGTGCTGCTGTTACGCTGCACACGAGCGGCTACTGCACGATTAGACAATCCAGCTTTACGAAGGCAGACGATTTTGCTCCGTTCAAACTCCGAAATTTGCTCAAATTTCGCTTTCTTTCGTCGAAGAGGCATAGTAAAGATTCAATTAACGTTTACTCTAGCATATAGCCACCGATAATCATACACGCCTCGCTACAGCCGTCTATTTATATTCGGTTCGATCCTCTGTTCAGAGGGCGCTGTTCAGCATATGCATGCGCTACCGGTCTGCAATTCTAATCATTTGCATATCATGCCCTACTTTACATATCCTGCAATTTTCAGCTCACTCGCGTAAGTCCTTCGTGGTGTTGCAATTTTCACAAACAGGAGTGTACAAGACAACACAGCAACACAAGAGCGATTTACAGTACCAAGAAAGAAAATAACACCCAGGGCTTCGGGGGGTATCGAACCCACGATCTGCTGCAAATAAAACGAAGCTTCTTCCATAGAGCCACAGAAGCACCAACCAATGTTTACCTTTGTGCCGAGAAAGTAAATAATGTTCAGCGTTATTAAGGTCCACTAGTTCTAAAACTAGTATATTTAACTTTAGAACTACAAGCCCATTTTGTTACCTCTAAACTACAAACCGGGGTAAATATTTAGCCATGGTTTTTTTTTGCTCGTAAAATGGTTATGAAAGCTGTAATCTGACTCATAAGTAAATGATTTTTATTTTGTTTTTACAAGACAAAGCGAATGGCGAAGTGCAAATTCAATTTTATCAAGATTTAGTTTGTGAAAATACGATTTGGAATGTGCTGAAAACCTAGTTAAAAGCGTTGAAAACCCAGTTTGTCTGAGGTAGATATTTACCACGGTTTATAGTTCTAGGGCTAAGAGATTCAGAATTACAAGAAAGATCATTATCATTACTTAAAGCCTTAAACTTTGGGATGTAAGTAATTCGAGTGTTAAAATCTTCCACAGAACTGAAATGAAATAACTACATCGCTTTGTCAATCGTAAGACTTTCTTGCTTCACAGTTGGATTTCTTTTGCGGTAGTTCATCAGGTGGCAGTGATGATTTTGTATTTACTTTTAAGCTTTGTTTTTTTTTATAAATATCTTTCAGTTAATTCTTACGTTTGTATTTCAACTTTTAAGCCGTTTTTTATTAGTAATGTTAGGTTTTCTGTTTGTCAATGTTGACCTGAGAAATTATTCTCCACAAGAACACCAAGGACTTATTTCATCACACTGGGACGTTTAGAAGGCGTCGATGGTTTGATTTTACGGTAGGTGATTTTTGAATTAAATATTCCTTTGATGCGAAAAAAAAAAAAAAAAAAAAACAACGAAGCTAAATCATATTCATGATAAATTTAGGAATTCACAAATAGTTTGCTGTTCAGTTACTCTTAATAATACAAAAAAGAGCAAATCAACAAAACAGTGATTTTATTTCAAGTTAGAAATAGGAAATTCGGATTTTATTACATTACGAGATAAAATAAATATACAAGATTTCAACACACGTGATGAGTGTGCTGTCCCATTCATTAAATCTTTTTTTCGTTGATTGTGTTTAACTTTAATGAAAAATTAAAAAAAAAATCTAACTAGTCAGTCACATCAACATGGGGTTTTGTTTTCATTAACCATAAATTTGAGGAAATATAACGTGGCAAGATACAGTTTTGCAACTAGTGTAATATATTTGCTAATTTGTTAGTTTCAAATTATTTTCTCTTTCAGGTTCAGTTTCTAAATCTGATTATGTAGTCTAAGTAATTGCAAATAATTCCAAAAGAATACAATTCAGATGAAGTCTGTTTGTTAAATTTTCTAGATAAGGCTTTTGTCGAGACAAAAAAGAAATTATAAAGGCGTTTCTTAAAAGAATAACAGTATTAATTAAAAAAGATGTTTAATTAAGTCATAATTTCTACGTAATAATAGAAACATCGTAATAGAAAACTGTCTCACGTTTATAATTGTTCATTCATATTTTCATTTCTTGTGCTCAAGAAACATAAAATTAACTTCCAGGAAATAGGAGTATTAATATAAGGCTATATATGTGGATAAAAATATTAATAAAAAAGCTTGAAATACTAGTCAAAAATTTAACAAACAGTTGTTTCAAAGTTTAAAAACTAACAGAGGACAGAGAGGTTAAAAACGAACGTAACAGAGCATAAAAGATAGGTTCGCGATAACATGAACGCCCGAACACAGGCAAAGTCAAATGAGAAAAGATAAATAAAAGTACAAATATGGCAGTGAGAAGCAAGTGGACATTTTAAAGTTTTGAGAAAACCTCATTTGAAGTTCAGATCCTAGGTAGGCTTTCATTGATTTTTTTTCTAAATCTTGCTGTATAACGGTACCTACCAGGGATACTAGTTTTATCTCTTGCCCCAAAACAGAGGAGAGGTTCTTCTACAATTTGTACAGGTTATCTAGAAATATTTAATTTTGGCCCAAACATCCCTTTGCTTTTCACAGCCTCAAATAAGATCCATAAAAAGAGCTTAAAACCTAGCAAACATCTGTTCTGAGGCTGTAAAAACGAGCCTGTTTTACGGTGCATAATAGATAGTTCCATGCTAGTCTTTACGCAGAACAACTGAGTCAAATTAATGAGTTATAAATCTCATTTTCCTAGGACAGATGAAGGGAGCTTGGTGTAATGAATTAATATTTATTAAAAGTAAGGCATTGAACATTATTGAATTATCTAAGTAATTTTATTAAATAACATTGTAAGATGTCTCGACCATTTATCAAATCTCTATACGCCAGGTTATCATTTCGGTTACGAAACTAGATTTTTAGGTTAGTTCTTTAACAGGACGCTTCTACTCAAGGTATTGAATCTGTGTGTGATATTGCCTGCTTACTGTTATAAAACTAGATTTACAGCCTCTTACTTAAGACGTTAAATTTAAGGAAGCTTGGCATAATGAATTAATATTTATTAACAGTAAGGCATTGAATAATATTGAATTATCTAAATTATTTTATTAAATAACAATGTAAGATGTCTTGTCCATTTATAATAACTTTGTGTTTCCCAGATTATCATTTCGGTCACAAAACTAGATTTTCAGGTTAGCTCAATGTAAACATAATGTTTCTACTCAAGGTATTGAATCTGATTGTGAGATTGCCAAGCCACTGTGTGTTTTTTTCTCCCTGTTATTACACTTCCAGTTATAAAACTACATTTACAGCTTCTCACTTCAGACGTTAAATTTATGCATTTGTTAGCATTTCCTTCCAAATTATTAGACTTATATATTATTTCTAGTTAAATGCGTCTTACTCAAAACTTGAAAAATTTCACTTACATCCCTTTGCTTCTCACTGCCTCATATAGAATTTAAATATAGTTAATAGTAGTGACGGGGGGCTATTTTTAACTTGGATAGTCACATCTCAGTGATTTAGATGCTCAGCGGCTGAAAGTTTTCTGTTTTAAGTGAAATTCGGCGAATCTGTTTTAAAGATTTTACTTTGCTATATTTCTTTACACAGCACGAATGTTTTTAATGCACGAAATTGTGGCTTTGAATGGCAAAAGTGAAATAAAAAACCCAATACAATAAAAATGAGATTGAAGATCCTAAGATCAATTGGGTAAACATACGCTGTACTTTATAAGACATAAACATCGGCTTATGCGGATCAAGTAAATGTTTTTACGCCATTCCGTCCTTTTAAACAGATAAAGATTCCGAGAAAAGAAACCGGAGAAGGAAAACAACTTCGAGATAATGATGAAAGGTAGAAATGGTCCATTCAAGAAAATTAAAACTTCTGGAAATCGAAATAATCTTTTTTAAATACTCAATTAAAAATGAAGTGGTGAAATCAAAGCTTTTAAAACACAAGACAGTGTGATTGTTTATAATAACAGCGACAAAATCACGGTTTAAATGTGATGTTGAAATCCCGTTACAACAAATATCAATACAGCGAAATCTACGTTTCAAAAAAAAAAAAAAAAAAACTTTCAGTCCCGATTAGATTTACATCACATTGATTGAACTCCATGACAGCAAAATTATCGTTGCAACGAATACCAACAAAATATCAGTTTCAAACAAAATAAACTTTCAATCCCGATTTGATTTCAATTACAGTGATTGAATTCCATTACAGCGAAATTATCGTTACAACGAATACCAATGCAACGGAACATCAGTTTCAACGAAATCAACTTTCAGTCCAGATTTGATTTCCATTGCATTGATTGAAATCCATTACAGCAAAATTATCGCTACAACGAACAAAATTTACGGTCCCTTGGAGTTTGTTGTAACGGAATTTCACTGTAGTTACAAAACCGCTTTAAAAAATCTTTGAGAGTATCGATGTTTGGATAAACAACTAAAAAATCAGTTGAAAGGATTTGGTTCAAGCTCTCTTTACAGGGGGGGGGGGGGACGCATTATTTTGAGGTATAGGGTTAGATTTGTGTGAATGAAAAAAAAAAGTGTTTTAAAACACTTTGATTTAGAGTGATGCAATAAAGATCAGGGGTTTTCAAATGTTGGGTCTCTAAATCCAATACGTGGGAGAGGTTACTGTAACAAATACTGTAAATTTTACCATAGAACTTGTCGTAGAATATTCAGTAATTCATTAATGTTAATGTAAAATTTACGATATATATTTTTCATCGTTTATAGTAAAATTTTACAGTAAAATAGGATTGTACTGTAAAAAGTACTGTAAAATTTACGGTTGATTTTTTTAACCGTAACATTTTACTGTAAAATTTGATTTTACGGTAAAAGTTACGGGCAACATAGATACGAGCCAGTAACTTTTTTACCGTAAATTTTCCGGAAAAGTTTTAATAGTGTACGAGTGTTTCACAAATGCACCGGGTGGTTATAAAATAAGTATCCCTACTTGGAGCAGTCTGTAGCTTGAAGGAATCATCCGATTGCAGTCAAAATTGGAACACTTACTAATCTTAAAGGGGGAAGAAGGATGGTGTAATAAAGAAATTTATTTGCTACAATCACCGGTAGGTGGCGCTGCAGCCTCCAGAAGATGCCGTTGACTATACAAACACTAGTAATTATGAGAAAATTAAAGATGCAGTCTTTTTTGCCAGTAACGGGGCACGAGATGTCTCTCAGTCTGCCAGATCGCGCATTGATTTTAAAGCTATTCACACATTTTGGGATTTTAAAGAACATCTTGAGAACATTTGTTGTCCGTTAACTGCAGCAAAGACGGTGTCTTTCCGAATCGGTTTTTATGCAAGATGGAGCCCAAATCCATATTGGGCGAGCAGTAAAACCTTTTTTATGGCAACATTTCACAGATGATAAGGCAATAAGCAGTATTTTCAAATGGCGTGGTCTGCTCGGTCCCCTGATCTGACGCCATGTGATTTTTGGCTTTGGGGCTTCTTAAAGTCAAATGGTTATCACCGTTGAAGGAACCTGAACTCGATCAGCACCGCCATACGCAAGCGTAATATGCCTGTGACAATGTTAAATAAACCACCCAGCTTTACATGCTAATTCTTCCCTCTTGTATTACACATTAAAAATTCAAAAGCGCCACCTGTAGGCAAATTTTGCTGCTAAAATGTTTTATTACATCATCCTTCTTTCCCCTTCAAGATTAGTATGTGTTTCAATTTTGGTTGCAATCGGATGATTCCTTCAAGCTACAGACGGATCCAAATAAAGCTATTTATTTTATAACCACCCGGTACTTTTGGTGAATTTGATAACGTATTTCGTTTTTATGTACGTTTATGTTATTTTCTTGATAATAGTTTTTGTATTACTTGGTACTTTTATTTGAAACTCACTTTTACATATCCGCACTCCTGCAAGGAAAGTGACGTAACTAAACATTTGGGGAAAATGTACTAGCTATTGATTTCAAATCTAAATTTAATGCTCTTTCGTGCCACAAAACTAGCACAAAGTTAGCTTATGTAACTGGTGCGTGGTGGTGCAAAAAACGATACAATCAATTGTAATACATCATTCGTTAACTTTTTATTATTTAGAAGAAATACTTCCGAACTTTAAGCATGAATTATTAATTTAGAGAACAAAAACTAACCGGGAAACATCACATTATAATTTTTTTGCATGCATTGTACTACTCAATCGCTTAAAACTACTATTGCGTTAAACCTTTATTTTCTCCAATGCTGTATTTTTTTTTTTTTGGAGTTACGTCACTTTCCTTGTCGGGGTGCGATATGTTTATACTGATTGAACACGAATTGCACCCAGGGATATTTTTATGTAAGTATAAGGAACATTACACATTCCTTTCAGTTAAGCTTATCAAGTAAATTAACATCGGTATAAATTCTTTTTCTGAAGTAAGAAAAGTAAGACTTTCAAAGTATTGTATAGTTCAGCAAAAAAAGGTGGTTTAAATATTAAACAGAGCGTTTTGGTATAGAATATTGCAACGCATGATTATTGTAAAAATTAATATGTAACTTGAGCCGAAATTTTATGCCTGTGCAATCATGTTAAAAATCTAATGCTTTTCAATTTATCTTTCACGTCATAAAAAATACAAATTAAAAAATGGCCTCATAATCATGGCCTGTATGATGAAATTATTCTTTGGAATTATCTAATCATCAATGTGATTTTTAATATTTGTGAACTATAAAAAATATCAAATTTTTAACTTCAAAATTATAATTTAAATAAAAAAAAGAAAAACAGTTTAGCACAATTATTTTGGTTGGAAACTTGATACACAACTGAAAAAAAAAAACTATTTTACTGTGACAAAATTGCAGTGATCTATTCACAGCAGCTACTAAAACTCAAACTCATGTGTTAAGAAAATTACTTTTAAGTTCACCCTTCATTAGTATTGAATACACTTAATTAGGACTGTGTAACCAGAAACAAATCTGGTGTTAGAGCAAACAACTTACTTTTTTGATACTTATTAGCGATTGATTCACATTCTGCAAATACTTTATCAACACTATTTTCGAGAATTCGACAATCAAATCAGTAATGACTTTTCTTAAAATCAGCAGTCAAAGCAGAAGCCGTTCTTGGAAAATTTTAATTGATTCATAACATATCTCAAAGTTGAAAAACAAATAGTAAGTTCTTCAACTTCTATACCATGGCATCTCCAAAGACCGCAGAGTGCTTTCATCTAACGAAATGCAATTACTGTGTCGCTTGGAAGCATTTTATAAATCATACCTAATTATAAGTTTTACTAGTTTATAATAAAACATGAAAGAAGTAGTTGTTAACGATTGGTCTCTCTAGGCAATATGTCTGCTAAACTTTTAAAGCGACAATGGTGAAATGTTTTATAAATCAAAACGACTTGTGGTTACAGAAAATGCTGTAGTTGAATACGAACAAAACTGAAGGCTTTAAAAATTGCATTTTCTCAAACCCTTATTTCATAAGTTATACATTGGTATTTATGAGGAATAAGTCTTTCACAAAGTTGTTATGCACACGAGCTTTGATTAAGCAAAAAATGCTGATCCTTCTTAAGGAGAAAAAAAAACTTAATATATTGACCTCTAGGAGCGCATCAATTTTGTTTACCAACCAGATCTAAGACTCAAGTGAGAAGGATTTTGGTGTAAGTCGGTTCTCATGCCTCTAATTGAACCAGCAGTCAGAATTTGAGCACATTTTTAGGTAAAAATGGTAGTGGAGTACACGTCAAAAGTTTAAAAACTTGAGTTTCTGATGATTTTGTGGGTACCTCTTTCGTTCCTTTATTAAGTGTACCAGTTGCACACACAAAAAGGAAAAAAAAATCCTCAATATATTAACCTCTAGGAGCAGTCCAAGTTTGTCTATTAACCAGAACTAAGGCTCCGAAGTGAATGATTTCTGTGTAAGTCGACAAAAGGTTGAATGAATAAATGAAAAGATAATGAAACAAAAAACAAATAATTAAATGAATAAACCAATTGATATATGAAGAAAAATAAATGAGCGAGTAAAAGAATGAATGAATAAATAAGTGAATTACTAAATGAAGGAACACAAATTAATTAATTAATAAATGAAAACGTAAGTGATTTAGATTAAATGATTGAGGGAGTTAATGAAACAAACTATTTCACTTTGCCCCCATTCACTTTGCCGAGGTATGTACTTGACTAATTGCACAATTCATTAAAAATACAAATAAGCTAAATATTAACTAAATTTTTGCTGCATTGAATATTAGGAGGTCTCAATTAATATTTCAAATGATAATAACAAGAACTTTATTATTTTATAGTAACAAAAATAATTTTTGCCTTACAACAAAATATTGCAATATGAGGATCAGTTTTTTAAAATTGCCTGTAGTAGTAAATGCTTTAATCTTCAGCCGTATTTTTTTCCTGACTTGAATCGACTGCATATGGTACTACATAGTTAAAATAATATCAGATAGGTGGAGCTAAAAGCGGAGTAAAGATTTCACCATTTCACTTTTCCCCATGTTCCCCTACCTCTTTTTAACTCTCCACGCAAATCCTGCTCTTGAAGTAAAAATTTAGTTTCAATTTTTTACAAATGTTTTTTTACAAAAACCTTTATTTACTTGAAACTACGTTAGAATGACTTATACTGCCGTGCTAAGCACAAAAGTGGTATCTGCACTTTTCATCAAAATTGAATTAAGGTCACCTGATGGCCCTCTGTCACATATTTCACCTAAATACAATGTTGCGTGATCGTTTGTTAATGAGAAATATTTTAATAAAAAATTTGAAAAAGTTGCATCTGAATCAAATACATGGAGCCTCAAAACTTTAAACGGCAATTTCTCATTTTGAACTCTGCTGCAGATACGACTTTTGCGCTTAGCACGATAGTATACCATTCACACCTTTCTTATTAATGAATTTAATTTTCAAAGCTGAATTGATTGAACTTTGACATTAAATAAAAAATATTGAAATAAAAAGAAACGATCTTGATAAAAATGCTAATGTAAATACAAAAAATAATTTTGTGAAACAAGAAAGATTTTCCAATCACACAGCATTTTTCTTTTTTGCTCTTTGAAATTGTTTGCCAAAATCAAAAGGTTCATCGAAAAAACGAATGTCTTGCCAAAAGAGTTTAAATTATAAATGTTGAATTTAAATGAAATAAGAAATTTTGCCAGGAATAATATTTGAATTAGTTGGAAATTACGTATCTCTCTCAGAAAACAAGCCTGTAAACTTTTTGGCAGAAATTCTAAAAGTTTTAGAACGTATCGTATTTGTAGTCAATTCTTTTAAAAAATATACTTTTTGATGTTATAAAATATTAAAAAGGTTTGCTTTTTCCCTTAAGCAAGAACTCTAGGAATTATTGGTAGAAAAATCTTCAATCTCGGAATGCACATTTGAAGATACCTAGAACTAGCGGAAAGTTTGAATAAAATTAATTAATTTAATTGCAAAGTAGTCAATTTTTTGCATTTTCTTTTAAATTCTGTGTATAAGTTTTACTAAAAGCAGTAGCTTAGAGAAAGTCATATCAACAGTTACTTAAAAAAAAAATTTCCCTTTTCAGACGAGGTAAAATTAGAGCGTAGGAGTAGAGGTTTTTCAAAACGACTTTGGCAATCAAATTAAGTGGTGAAAATAAATGCAAATTTAAGTAGTATAATGACATCGTTTTTAACATAATATGATGAAGCACTAAATTAACTTAGGCTAATTTTCATTTCAAAAACGTTAGAATTTTAAGCAAAAGAAGTAATTGCCGGATTATGAAAGGCAATTATGAAGAAATAAAGCATTTCAAAGAAGAAATGAATCAACTTATTAAAGTCATTTTTTAACTGAAAAGTAAAGTGGCTTATAAAATTCAATCTGTTTTCTCTAGACAATACTCGATTCAATTTTTGTTTGAGTTTCGGAAATAAAGGAAAAAAAAATTGCTAATTGTATTTTTAACGCATTTTTATGGCGACATAATAAACAAATGCTTAAGTTATGGAACGAATGTAAAGTGGTTTGTAGGTTAAAAAAAAAAAAAAGCTTCGATGGCTATGCAAATATTGCCTAATGCAAATACACACACACATACTCACACACACGCACAAATCTTATTGTTATTGGGAAAAAAAACTTACCTTTTAAGTTCAAATAAGATTGCATGAAAATGTTTTTCGGTACTAATCTTGAAATTGTAGGCTGAAGTTTAACAACCTACAATTTAAGCAATCCCACTTCCATTTAAAAAAAAAATACAACCCCTTTTCTTCGAACTACCCATATTTTTTCCCGTTATATTTTAAACAGAATCAAATACTTCTTATAGCATATTAGTTAAATTTTAATAGTTAGTAAAAATGAGAGAAATAACGACACCATCAAATTTATGTGGCCTGAGGCAATATCTTAATATTGGTATGTTTATTCTTAAATTTCTAATGAATGTTAAATCTTGAAATAATGGCTTAAAATAAATATTGACACTGCCAGAAACTTGCAATATTAGGCCTTTGGTGCTTGCTTTAAAACGTCGAAAATTGTTTTCAAAAACACAATTTCTTAAAACATGAATTTCGAGAAATGCAGCCGAGTATTTTGTTATGCGTAGTTATAAACAAAAATATTTTACCTCGTTATTTGAGATAGTGTATGTGTGTGAAAAGGGGGCTGATGATATTGATTTATATCAACAAAGAAGAATAAAATAAATGTATTTCTTCTGTTTAGTACTCACAAGTTCTTAGCGAGATTAAAAGCTGTGTATGAAGGAAAGTAAATATTATTGGAAAATATGGTCAGTTTTCACGCAATTCATTGGAATATATGCTTTTAATATAATACGCATTTCTTGGATTATGTTTTGATGACTTTTTGGCTTCAAAAAAAAAAAAAAAAAAAAAAAAAAAAAGCGAAAAAAAGAAAGAAAAGCGAAATCACTTACAACTGTGTCTGGCAATGGAGATGTTAAAAATTGAATATTTTCCATTAACAACATCTTTTTATTTTTCTGAAAAATGCTTTGGGGTAGACTAATGGGTAAAATGGTAATCTACTTTATGGTGCTAAGGTAAATGTATTTATAATGGGTCATATGCTTATGATGGGATACTACTTTGATTTATGTAAACCAAGCTTGCAGGACACAAATGGAAATAAATTAAATACACTCTGTAACAAAAAATCGACGCATTAAGAAGCAATCATCCAATTGCTTTGAAATTTTGTATGCATGAGTGTTTTGACCAGATATGCAAATGATTAAAATTTGGTCTCCAATGAATGAATAGTTTGCTCTCCAGCTCATCGGACCTGCGCATCCAGCAGATGTGTATAATGAGCAGTTCTTCAATGGTTGTAAAAAATTTCGGTTTGATTGCGATTCAGATTACCTTTCAACAACTTAAAAAATGACTCGCAGCAGGGTTCGTGCTCCTTACGAGCAATTAACTATCAGAGTTTGAGAGAGGTCGTATTATTGTATTGAAAGAGGCCGGTAGGAAAAATCGGAGAATCGCTCGTCATTTGAGTCGAAGCGATGCGGCACTTCGAAGATGCTGGCAAGGATGGGTGGAAATGGCAGAGTTGAGAATTCAGCGTCAGGATAGTAGCGGTCGACCTAGGGCCACAACAGATCGTGAGGACAGAGTGATTGTTCAATCAGCTGTCACAGCGGATTCTTCATCTCTATCAACCATTAGACGTTCAAACCATACACCAGTGTCCATCATGACCATTTACAGATGGTTGAGACAGCGAAATCCACGCTCGCGTCGACCGTTACGCCATCTGCCACTGACGCCTGCACCCCGCCAAGCCAGATTACAGTGGTGCATGACTCGATTAGGTTGGAATGATGCCGACTGGAGACGTATAGTCTTTAGCGACGAAATCCCGCTTCCAACTGTGCCCTGACGATCAACGAAGACATGTTTGGAGACACCCAGGGCTGAGGGGGATCCTGCTTTCACTGTTGGCCGGCCCTCAACAAGGCATTATGGTCTTGGGTGCCATATCCTTCAATAGCCGGACCCCTTTGGTCGTAATTAGAGGTACAATCACTGCGCAGTGGTACGTCGACGACATCTTACGACCTGTTTTCCTACCGTTCCTTTTGCAGAACCTTTGGCTGGTTTTTCAGCAGAACAATGCCAGACCGCACACGGCACGTGTAGCTATGAACAGTCTGCAAGCTTGTCAAACACAACATCGCCAGATCTCTCTCCCATTGAGCATGTCTAGGATATGATGGGAAGGCGATTGCATCTGGTGCGGAATGTTGATGACCTCGTTCGACAATTGGAGCGAATTTGGCAGAAAATACCGAAGGACACCATACGAGAGCTTTATTGGTCTATGCCACGCCGTGCTTCAGCTTGTATCTGGGATAGAGGCGGGTCAACACCTTATTGAACTTGTTACTGTAACTCTGACATAAATTATTCAATTGTGCTGAGATTTTAATCATTTACTATTCTGTACATTGTCTTCTTATCCACCAACTTTCGTCTTAATCGGACAACTCCTTCTTGGTGCGTCATTTTTTTTTGTTATAGAGTGTAATTATCTGATCGATGAGAGCCCTTTACTTCAAATATACCAAATAAAACGTATCAGCCATCAATTACTATTTGAGCAAGATTTGTGTATCTATAATGTCGTGCACAGAACAGCAATATTTTTGCTCATTCACAAATTTCTTTACGTCAAATTTTATTTATAGTTGCTGTTTTTTTAAAAGTATATCTTTGTATTGGAATGTACGTATTTTGATGCTTAATTAAACAATTAATAGTCTGTAAAAATGTTTTTGCAGCATAAAACCATATGAGGCACTGAGAAGTAAAGCGATGTAAGTGAACAGTTTCAAGTTTTGAGTTAAATGCGTTTAAAGTTGCGGTCCTAGGTAGACTTTCATTGAAAAGTTTTTGTAAATGCTGTGTAGTCGCACCTACCAGGTATATTAGTTCCATCTTCTGTCCTAAGACAGAGGAGAGGTTCACCTACCATTTAGACTGATTATGTCCATTTTTTTCATTTTCCGCTCCCTTTGCTTCTCACTACCTCATACATATTAATTTATGTTTTACTGCACTGTTTAAGCTTTAAACCATAAACCTATGAGCAAAACCTATGATGGAAGTTCAAAAAACCAAACCCAGTGGCGCAACAGCCCATGGGGGTTTAGGTCTACTGTGCCCATCTCAATTTTTCTAAGCAAGGGCTCTGGGGTGCAAGAACAGATGTTCCAGCCGAATGTGGAATCTCCAGGGTTTAGTTTCCAAGCACGCTTGATACTCATTTCATCGATCCACTGAAGGGGTCTTAGGGCTTAAAAGTCCTTTAACGCAAAACTGCAAACACCCATTATTTAAACGCTTGTAACTAAATTTCTATATCAGCTATGTTTAAACTTTTAGCTTTGAATGAAAGCTGATAATCTCACAAATAATGCATAATATAATACATTTAAACATTTGTGTAGAAAAAAAGAATAGTAAAATTTACTATTTTCTCCTGTTTGAAAAATAGCACGCACTCTCCCTTACTGGAAAATGATACATAATCCTAATATTAATTTTGAAGTATTGCCATATACCTTCCTCAAGGCATGAACCTCAATTTGAATTTTTAAAAAAATTTTATTGTTTTTTTTTATTGAAAATTAAAAAATAAACATCTCAAAATTAACCAAAATTCGGAGAGAAAATATTTGTTTCGGAAAAATTGAACTTGATTTTCAAGCAAAATTAAGGTTTAGCTTATAGAAACAAGCGAGACATATATACAAAAGAAGTTGTATGAATCCATATAAACAACTTTTTGAAATATCATGCACGCAAAACGAAAAATAGAAATAAAAAATACTTATGAGAAAAAGAGGTTTAAGCAGTTATCGTTGACATTAATCTCATTGGGAATAGTTTACGTTTTTTTACGATAACTCGAAAAGTTTTTCGCGTATTTTAATAAAAAAAGGTCGTTCGTTAACATCGTTTGGAACTAAATTATGCATAACACATATTTTTTTTCTAGAAAATTGATAATTTTGGTGGTTAACAACCCTTATATCCCTGGACTGAGCTGAGCTGAGCTTGCCCGACTCGGGAATCGAACCCGGACCAGCGACGTGGAAGCAAGAAGCGCTACCAAGGCGCCACCACTTAAAAGTAACCCACCATTCAAGTGTGAATATCCGATTGGAATAAAACTTTGAACATCGATAGATCACTTAAAAAGATTTAACTCGTGTTTTTGTTTAACGGCAACAAACACCTTTAAGGGGTTAAAATTTGCCCCTATCTGTTGGATAATGGAAAATTGAGGGTAGAATATATTCTTTTATTTTACATTTTAACTACAAAAAGTCAAATAATAATGGAAAATTTGAAAACCATCCTTCGCAGTATCACCCCTTCATGGTGAATGACCCTAAAACTTAAATCTATCGTAAATCTATCGTTACATATCATTAAAAAGTTCTATATTTTAGCTTTACAATACTTTTTGAATTTTCATTCTACTATTATTAGGAGAGAAGTTAGTCATTTGTAATAACACACTTTTCATATTTTTCGCACATTTTGAGATTTTTTACTGGCTTGTATTTCGAACAAATTTCAAAATAGACATCTAAAAATTCGCAGGATTACTTATCTTGTCATATGTGTCCTTCACGCCAATTTTATTTAAATCTGTATTGTTGAGATGTAGAAGGTGATTTTTCTTACATGGAATTGCTCAAAGGCAACTAGCCGCGCCACGGGGTAAGATTGCGAGAAATAGTTTACCCCCATAAATAGAATTTTTAGAAAAATCGTGAAACATGTCAACTTTGGTTTGTTTAGTTTTTTCAAAATGGTCAATCATTGTTTGAATTTTTGTAATTAAAATTTAAAATAAAAGAACATTGTTGCACCCTCTAATCCCCAATTATCCAATATTTAGGGGTAAATTTCACCCCGTTGAAGTGTTTGTTGCCGATAAAAAAAACACGGGTTCAATATTTTTAAGTGTTCTATCTATGTGCAAAGTTTTATTCCAATCGGCGATTCACACTTGGGTAGGGTTACTTGTGAGTCACTGGGTTTAGAAGTTTTAAAACGTGACTCATTTTTTTAAAACACTATTTTGTGGAGTTGAAAGGGAAAATTGTTTTAAATTAGAAGCGAGAAATGCAATTAATAAATAGACATTACATATTTTAATAAAGCTTGCTTTTGGTTTTAAGTAATTCAATGTTTGTCGAGCGTCCTGTTTCAGGATTGAACGACACACAAACATAAAAAAAATTGAAACGAAAGTCGAAATTGTGAATAGCTGAAATAGTGAAAACTAAGCCCTACATGACAACATTTTCGTTATTATTCAGTCATTTTTGCAATTATATGTGTCAGATTGAATATTCAATTTGCGTAATGAGACATAAATAAGTAAAGAGAAAGAAAGTTAGGTAGATTCTTCTGGGTATCTGAGTTGAGAAAATTATGGGGTTTGCTCTATTTAATTGCGGCTGAGTTCACTGTGCTGTCCCCAAAATGAGGTTAAAACCACTAATCAATTGCATTTATTTTGTCAGAAAGGTGTGTTTAAAGAGCGTATTTTTAGTCCGACATAAGAGAAAAAAATTCAAATGAGGAACATTTCTTCGACATAGAAATTAATAATGAAATGTGAAAGGAATCGGGTAAACTTGTAACAATGTCATGGAATTGTAAATAAATGTTATAATTTTCTAGCAGTGTTAATATGAGTAATAACTAAAATGTGAATAAATGTTAGCATTTTTTGGTATTTATGACTCTGAACAGGATGGATTTGACTATTTACCAGGCTATTTAGTTTTTACATCTTGGTTGCTTGATTTTGACATTTGGTGCTTTATAATCATTGAATGTAGGGGAAGGTTTGTAACTTGAGCAGGCTTTCAGCTGGAGTCAACATGTCATATGCTGCCCCCTGCGATGCAAATATAACAAGATTTATTTCCTTTTGTGCTTTTGACGTCAAATGATAGTACATTTATTTTGCTTTGACAACTAAGTGAACTGTGCATTGTACCAAAAAAAAAGGAAAAAAAAAAATGAAAATCCGAAACGTTCCTGGAAAATGGGCAGCTAATGTGTCTAATTTCTGGTAAAAACCAGGAAAGGTGAGCATCCCGCGAAAAGTTTGCAACCTTCCTAAAATTAACCTGGAATCTCTCTGGAAAATTCAGAAACCATACCAATCAAAGCCAGTCATGATTCTGGAATAACTCTAACTTTCAGTGAAAACATACAGATGTACATAGTAACAGCTTGGCACCTTCCTGGTTTACCAGGAAAACTCCTTAAGTAAATATGGCCGAAACTAAGACGAAATTTCAAACAATTCCTTTCAAAGCTACAATATCCGAAGACTGCATTTCGCCCCAGGGTCTCAGTCTATTCGGACTTAGGGCGATAACTAAGCTGAAGGAGAATCACCTAATAAATAAGTCTAATATATTTTTGAACTGGTAGCTAAAAATTTTTTTCACCACAGAGTAAAATCGGCATCTATGGAACTTGTGACAGTAATAGAATTTTTTTTCACAAAAAAATTTGTTTTTCATAGGAAACTGGTGCAAACAGTTGAAATCCCGGAATGTCACCCGGAAGTAATCAGTGATGTTTCCGAGTTTTTTAACAGGGTCAAATGACTTTTCAACTTTAAGATGGACTCTCAAAGCATTTCTTTTCATTTTACTTCCAATATCTTTTAATTATTTCAAATGTAAACTTGAGAAATACTGCCGTATGACCTTAAGGATTCTTAATCAATATAGTGTAGCGTTTATAGTTGAATGTCTTGAATAAGTTAGATATAACACCTCATTTCGTTCAGATGTACTTGGTGATATACCTCTAACTCAAGGCGGTGTACATTGAGGGGGAAAAAGGTATAAGTTATGTTCTTAAGCAGTCGAAAATACATCACGGGTATTTTCTAAGATGTAATTTAAATTTTCTAAACGGAAATAAGACAAGCTAGAAATATTAATTTAAACACACCAGTAGTGACCAGTGCTTCAGTGTGGCCGCTTCAAGGTTTAAAAAAAATTGTAGTAGCCACAGTGAAGTATATTTTTAAACCTTCGGTCTACAATATTAATTACTTCTCTTGAAACTCAATGAGATTATTATAGCCCAACTGTTCCTTAATCGGCCTATTTTCTAAAAATGCCAGAATTTCAATTCGTTCAATTTTTTATCCATTTTTTTCCCAAACATCAAATTTGATCCAGTAGTGGCTACTCCAAAATATGAAGATTTCAGTAGTGGCCATCTGATATTCTCCTATCCTAAGAATTTACGTTGAATTAAAATTACGTTGAATTCAAATAACTGATGAATAAAATTGATTCAATATGATAGTTACATTAAGTACCAATATATTTATCATATTAATATTGCTAATTTTTTTAATTCAAAGTACATAATTAACCTTAAAGGGGCCACTACTGAAGAACTGACCTAAACTGGTGTATACCTTATATCCATACTGTCCGGCCATCACGAGAAAAGCCCCCGCCGAAATGTCTGCGCCTGTCAACTGCTATAGTAACGAGGGGCGTCTCATTTTTCCAAGGGAAGCTCAATGTTGGAAAAACCCGTACGACTGCACAAAAGCGAGAAGACGAGTGGCGAAATGGCACCAAAAAGCCTCCCTGCTCACCCTTGCAGAAAATGAACGAAGTCCGTTTCTATGGCAGTAGACGGGCTCTGACCTGACGGCGGGAGCTTTTCTCGTAAAAGACAGACAGTAACTTAGCAGATATCACTTGTGAAAGTTTTTGAATTTTGTAAATGGCCACGTAAGATGGAAAAAGCACGGAGCTCCCTGGAGAGAGGAAATTGATCTGAATCCTAATGATTAATGCCTTGGACTCCATGGTCCGCCAATATGCATATAAGGGTCATTCTCCAGAAAACGTAACTTTTGAACGCGAATATTTTTCAATTTTGAAACCTTTTAATTTCTTTTTCTTTTAATTCTTGCATGAAAGTGTTACCTACTAGAAGTAACCATAAACAATGGGCCCAAGTTCCAATTATTTTTCTCATAATTAAAAAAAATGCCTTTTGTTCATTTAAATAAAAGAAAAAGAAAAAACTTTTAATATTTAAAAACCAAGGCCAATTTAATATCAAAGTAGTAATTTTGTTAGTTGTGCACACAATCGGCTGTTTTAATGATTAGTGGGAATCAGGCTTGGAGTAATCGCCGATTACGTAATCGTGATCTGAGTAATCGATTACGTTTTTGTGTAATCATAATCATAATTGTAATCTGTCGTTGTGATACTCCCGTAATCGTAATCGAAATCATAATCAAGATTTTCATGCGTAATCATAACTGTAATCTAAGTTAAATAATCCGTAATTTGCCCCTTGTAATTGCGTAATCTTGACATTCTAAAAGTGAAAAAATTTAAGCCGCCCTTTTACTAATGTATGAAAAGATAACATAGTTCAATAGTAACATAGAAAACGACTTCTTTCTTTAAACGACTATTCAGTGCTCGTCCCCACTCGTCCTTGTTTGCACACAAGAGTCGTAAATCGAGCCCTATCTTAAGTGTTTAGTACAATTAGTACCCTGTGGCTTGACAGGATGTTTTCAGGGCTTCTTGGGAACGTCTTCCCAAATCCTTACAATTGGTCATTCATTAATCAGTTTTCCTTTCATCTGTCAATGTTAGGCAATCATGCGAAGCACATTGCCGCCTCAAAATCGTATTTTAGCAGAAAAGTACAATGATATCAAAAGTACAACTAAGTTTCACGCAACAAAAAGCTTTTTTTTTTTAAATACTTTTATGAGAAAGTAGTGAATGACTGAAAAAAGATTTTGTCAAAAGAAAACCAAATTCGCATTTGTGTTTCAGTGGTTCTTTTAACACGCTTGCCTTTACAAGTATTGCATTTATTTTTTGCTATATGACATCAAATCTAAACCCTGGTGAATAATTTTTTTTTTTTTTTATGTTTTCAAAATAATTTCTCGCATAGTTTCATCTCCAATGCATGTTTATATGTTTACAACTGATATTATCTCTAATTAATGAGTATGTATGAAAGAAAAAAGTTTGCATTGATAAATTTTATAAAATTTGCTTACGTCTTATTGTATCAAGGAATTAACACAAATTTTGAAATTTTATCATCTTTTCATGCCTCATTTTTAAAGTGAGAAAAATTACACTTCACTGCTGCATTAAAACTGTGATGTATAAACATTATTATAAAATACTCATTTATGCAAAAAAAAAAAAACAAAAAGCTGTATGACTAAAAAGTAGAAACATAGCAAAACATGTTATGCCTAATCTTCTTTTTAATGAGTGTTAAGTTGAAACCTTTTAGATTTTTTAAAAGTGCAATTTCTTCAGTAAGTGATTGATTCAAGAATGAAATCAAAGCATATGCAAATAGCTTATCAAATGATCATAAAATTGATCCTGTAGAGTTGTAGGGACCTAACACTCATATGTATCTTTGCTAAAAATAATATTACCCAAGTATTTTTTTTTTATTTCTGCGTCATCTGCTCCAGTTCAACAATTGTTTAGCATTGCTGGAATTTTTTTCTCTCCTCAAAGAATGAGAAAAAAAAAGAAAGAAAAAAAAAACATATCTTTGAAGTATTAATTACACTTAAATGCATTTAATTCCTTTTTTTCAAATTTTCAATTGTTTACTACCATATCTTTTATTTACACTTTCTGCGTATTTTATTACATTGCAGTTTTTCCGCATTAAGAACCATACGAGGTTCTTTTTTTAAAAAAATTACTACACAATAAATTAACTGATAATATACTAAATAATTGAGAATATCATTGCTGAAATATACTACACAATTTTCAGAAATTATAAACTAAAATGTTGAGCAGTTTAGCAGTAAGTTATTGCCCTTGAGCCAGGGCTAAGGCAGAACTACTACAATGGCAAAATAACAATAAACAGCTGAGTCAAAAACAAGATGCACTGTGTATACATTTGAATAAGAGTGTGCCTATACCTGTACAGTCATTGTAGCATTGTGCAATGTAGGCAATTTGAATTTCCTAGATGTTTTTTTATCTTTCATATATTGCTCTTTTCCTGCAACAGCGTAATAATACAAAATAAATAATCTTTAAGGTTATACTACACGGTAGTTGCAATTTAATTATCCCTTTAATATTAAATCAAAAATCATAATTTTCAAATATCACGTTGTTGATGCAAATGAGTGATATATATATACATTATAGTATTAGTCTGTAATCGTAATCAAAATCATAATCGGCATATTGTAATCGTAATCGATTACATTTCCAACATAATCGGATAGTTGCTGTAATCGTAATTACGTTTTGCCAGAGGATTATAATCGTAATCATAATTGTAATCCCTCTTTTTTGTGCCCGTAATCATAATCGTAATCGATTACATTCCCTCGTAATTGACTCCAAGCCTGGTGGGAATATAATATTAATCTCTCTTATTTAAAGTACGGCTTAATTAGTAGTTTCAAATGTGTGTTAAAAAATAATATTTAGTAAATTTGAGGATATACTGGAAGTTCATAATTTTGGTAGAATGCCTATTATTGATTTATTTCCCCTCCATCAGTTATGTTCACCTTAGAAATAATGGCATTGTTAAGGTCTGTCACGGAAGGAGAGATTCCTTCCTTTAATATCGGACTAATAGATACATTATTTCATGGAATTAGTTTCTCTTCGTTGCTACAATCTGCACATGTTAAGCATATAAAAACATGCTCACTTCTTTTTTTATATTAATTTACATCCCTGAAATTCAAGCTCACGGAGGTGAGAAGTCAGAGTAACCACACTAAGTTTTTAAAGCAAAATCTATCTTGTTTTTCGACAAAAATCTCACAACTTCAACTACGGCTGAAAATAAACAAGTGCATCATGGAAAATAAAATTTGATGTCATTACTGCCACGTGTTAATGAGGAATGGCATTTTGTGTTTAGGTAACGGAGGTGAGAATTTATTGCGTGACATGACTCCTTGTCCTTCTAAAATGAACTAAAACGCAAAATTCAGAAATTAAATTTACTTAAACAATTAGTATTTGAGTCACTTGTGAAAGGAATAATAAATAAATAAGTATATACTTTTAACTAAACAAGTTATTAAGCAACAAAAACTGTCATACCAGGTGTGTGACATGCCACGGAAGTGAGAATTCACGTGTTGTGAACCAAAAATATACTAAAATAAAAGTTATTATTAAAAAAGTGTTGGCAGGTTTAAATAGATATATTTTTGATGAAATTAAAAATCATTGTTAAATGAATTGTTCCTTAAAGTTTTTACTCTAAAAGGCGTGTGACAGAAAAGTTACACTTTTTGAAGAATGACCCATAAAAACCTTTACCAACTGCTTTCGAATAATTGTACGAAACATACTAAATGTAAAAGTGTTAATGAAAAATATGGAGCGTATCCACGTTTAACCCACAAGACTTTTACTTTTTAGTCCTAAATGCATACTTTTAACTGCAAAAATGGTCAAAATAAGATACAGAGCTACGGAAGATACTAATTATTTTCAAATTAAAAGTTTTTTTTTTCCATTTGTCTTTATGAAACAATTATACACTCATTTCTTTTAATTTTCCGTTTGTCATACGAATACTTAATATAAGATAATCTATACTAGTCGACCCGTGCGGAACTCCGCACTGTGCTTCAAACCGTTTCATAAGGCATTTCGCTCTTTAAGAATTTCAAAGGAAGAACATTATGAAGAAGAACCGAAAAAAAAGTAAGCGTAGAAGAGAAGGCATGTAATTTAAAGACATCAATAACAAAACCTCGTTAAATACAACGTTGTGATAATTTGATCATAGCTCCCCTTTTAATCGTACATATTTTCAATGCAAACATAAATTACATTAAAAGTGTGGCTGAGTGGTGACTCGTGAAAAAGCAATAATTGTGCATGTGAAAAAACAGGTTGTGGCAAATACATTCTTGCACATGTCAGCATCTGACGGGAAAAAAAGAAACATTAAAGAGATATTTATTGGCACGTATTCGAATTGGCGCCATTCTGACAAACAGCCCGACACCCCAACAAACCTAGCAATTGCGCCTTCCTTTTCGAAAGCTATTCATTGAAGGAATGCGTAGTAAAAAACAGCAAAAAAGCTTTTTGCCAAAAAAAAAAAAAAAAATAATAAGATCATGCATCTGTGTTTTGTCATTAACCAGCATGATACGATTTAAAATTATTCGCAAAGCATGGAATTTGATTAAAGAATGACGAAGATCTCACGTAGCGATTGAAACAAACGTTCTAGAGAAGTAATAAATTTGATTGAAAATAAGTGTTTTTATCTTTGAATATTGAACTATTTCACATAGAAGGTTGCTTTAACCGTTACGGCTTAAATGCCCTCACATGTTTCTCTTTTAATCGAACACTTAAAATTCAAAACCAAAACCAGTTGAACTGAGTCCGTTCTTAAGTGTAATTTTTCGAACGTAGACAAAATGTATTTTTTTTTCAGCAGAAAGCAGAGGAGTAGAAAATAATTTCTTGCTAATGAAGTTGATAATACTTTTAATGCTTTATATCGTATTCACGCGAATAAAAAATTAAAGGTTTACTGAGTGAAACTCGTAGTTTTAATCGGGCGTAGTATTTTTTCATTTGTACAAAAGGTCGAACACTGCTATTAGAAACATCTACATTTTAGCATACAATAAAAATGTTTTTCTGCACAAAAAGGATTTCTTTAGGTAAATCTAATACTTTTTTATGCTTACATTATGTTGAGTGGTCTGGATGTAGTCAAAGAACACAGTTCGATTAACAATCAACTTATCCGAATGATAACTGTAGCCTGCATAAAGGAGTCGAAACACCAAGTAGCATTCCCACTGCATTTATTTTATTAGGTGCGTATGTTATGAGCACATGTAATGCGTAATACTAATATAGATTTGATATTATGTCGGACAGCCCAAGCTTGCCCGAAGTTCAGATAGTTTATAGCCGAACGCTCTACCGAAAAAAACTTATCAATTAAACCGAACAACTAAGTCCAGTGCTGTTAAGCTTTATTAAAATATGAACACACACAAAGGCTTTTTTTTTTTTTTTTGCCGAAAGCGACGTAAAAAATGGAAAACTGCATACGAACTTTGCTTTAAAAAATGCATAAGAACTACAGGCAGCATCAAGGTTTTGAAACAGCAAGAGGCGATTTCGAAAACTTGAATTTTCGACCGTAAGTCTTTTTTTCGTCATTGGCCAGCCTGATAAGTTTTAAAATGAGAGGGGATTAATATATAAGATAAGATATCGAAGAAAAATGTTTTTATTTTTGAAAATTTTTACAATTTGTTATCGCAGGCTGCTTAAACCGTAATAACTTAGATGGCAGCACGTGTTCATCATTTAACAGCACGGTTAAAATACAAAATAAATTGAACTATGCTCTTTTTTAAGCGTAGCTTTTCGAATGTAGTAAAAATGTGATAAGCTATTTGTTTTTTAGCAAAAAGAAGAAAAAATATATATTTTACCCTTCAAATTGAGGTAGTATTTTATTTATTTGTACAAAGAGTCAAAAACTCATTAGAAGAATATATATTTCAATATACGATTCATTATTTTTTTTTCTGAACAAAAAACAATTCTATTGTAGTCTGAAATCTTAAACCTGTTACTTATATTTTCGCTTACATTATGCTTTAATTTTCTTTCCAGAGCCAAAGCTTCAAAAAAAAAAAAAAAAAAAAACACGTGCAATTTCGAAGTAATTTAGCACAAAATCACTGAATGTTTTCATATCAGCAAGGAGCATTTCATTCTCATTTATTCTATTCCCTCATAGTTGTTATTTATTTAATTCAGTGTTCATGTAATGCGCGATACTTCTCTAATTTCTTTGTTGCAGGTTGTCCGGACGTGGGCCCGAACACGTAATCTCCTGGTTACGAAGAGAACGCTCTGCCGATCAAGCTATTCAGCTCTGTTTGTCGTAGCGCAAATTAAAGATATAAGTTTGACCGAAAACCTTATTCTGGTTCTTTAAAACAGGTTTTTCGGCTAAAAGAAACAATTTTTAGACCTTGGGTCTATTTTTCGTCAGTAGCCAGCACCATAAGCTATAAAATTAGCCGTAAATCAAAGAAATCGATCAAGAATTGAGGGAAATTTGGCGTAGAAACCAAAAACAGGCTACAGAAATAATATATAAGGATTTGAATGAAATATTTTCTAAAATATGTTACAAGAGCATAGATGAAAAATAATTAATTTGTTTTTTATTAAAAAAATAATAATGCCAGTAATAACAAAATAATTTGTGTTCTGCACTTAATTAAATTAAATATTCAACCAAAAAAGTAGAATTTCCTTTCGCAATTATTTTTTAATACATTTTTAGAAATACTTGCTCTTCAAATAATGAAATTATTTGAATTTTCTTAAATAATATTCAATATTAATGTAATCGCTATGCTTATTGAAATAGTACCTTCTTTCTAGTTTATTAATTGATTCGAACTGTACATTAATATTTTGTTTTCCCAAACTGACATTTTTTGCACCAAAATCTGTTTATCACTAGATTTGTATTCTATAGACTGAAACTTTTAACAAAAAGTGATTTTAGCTATACTTCAAATTTTACTTAAAGAAAAAAAAACCATAACTCAATTTGTTAAAATTTAAAACCTTTACACAAGATTAATAAATGTTTTTTTTTTCATCTGTACTGATTTCACTTTAAGTTTTACATATATTAACATAACGTGTTATTGAGTATTTTTATATAAAGGTTTAAACAAATCTTTATACTTTCTAAAGACGAAACTTTTACAAATTACGCAAAACTTTTTATGTTATCATTATTATAAGAATGTTAAATATTTTCCCTATTGGAATAAATGTTTGAAATTATATATCTTATACTTACCGTTTAAAATTTAAAGGAGATTTCTTTCTTTTCTCATTCTCATTTTGCTCTTGGCTTTCTTCTTGGTAAAAATCTGACCTTCTTCTAGTTTTAACTTACTGCATTCACTTAAAAATTCAGGAAACTTTTATGGCAAATATTACTGTAAAATGGAGTGTTTACAGTACAGAAAAAAATTACAGTAAATTGTAGTGAAGAAAATAAATGATTGCAGCTCCGAATGATACACCACGTGACTTATAGCCCGAAGCACATAACATCGTACTTCCCTTGACTTGACATGTCCCGACTCGTATGGTGGTTAGGAGGGCCGCCTGCCAATATGAAGATTTCGAGTTCTAACCTGCTGCTCGTATATTGCGGTTTTTATTTCTCGTTTATTCTGCCATAAAATTTTGCAGTCAAATAGGATTTTACAGTAAAAGTTACTAGCAAAATGGATGCCAGTAACTTTTACCGAAAAATTTCAGGATTTTTTTTAACAGTACCTATAGTTTTACATTTACTTGAACTGTTCCTTTTAAGTAATGTAAATTTTTATCAAACTCCAAACAGGTCTTTTTTTTACTACCCAAACTGAATGCATCCGAAAATTTCAGTTTTCAAAGAACATGCCATGGGTTGTGCAGATCTTAAGATTTTAACATTAATTTTACTCATTAGTTTTACAAATATCAGTAAAAATCGATTATATGGTAAGAGTAAAGTTTCATGGTATTGACTAAGCAGCTTAAGAATGGGAAGCATTTTTTCTGTCCGGACCAACTGTTTTTTTAACTCCTATTGTTTAATTTTTCCTTTCCTGCCTCAACACTCCTCTCCCTGTATTTGGTAAAAATATGACTTGTTGCTCAACTCCCTTTGCTTATATAAATCCTGTACCTCCTTCATTGCTGTTAATTGATAATATTTCAGTAATAGGGGAAATTAGTGACTTAAGCAGAGGATCAAAATGTCATTGAACAGCAGTAGGGGAGAGCGGGGCTAAAAGTTCCGCGGGTACGTTGTTCCCTTTGAAATAACTCAATGAAGAAAACAAATACATTCTGTAAATACCTGGTAAAATGGAATGTTGTAGGGCACCGATGGCAGCCATATTAGCCAGGCCAGCAGCGTCTGGTGTTTTAAAAGCTGGACACGTGCATCACAGATCTACTTTTGTAAATATTTTCGTTTTTTAACTTTTTTGGTCTTTATCACGAACTTTAAATAATAGTTTAATTATTTGGTGTTTTTATGCAAATATCTATTGTTCATTCTAAAATACTGCGCTGAAACGATTTATGTTTCGTTATCAAACCTATAATTTAATTTTTCCAGGACTTGTGCTAGTTGGGCTAGTTGTTCCTTCGTTGTGGAGCAAGTTGTTCCAATGAACAACTAGCCCGGCAGAACTCATTGTCCTTATTTATCTATATCAGCAGTGTCGTTAACAAAGACTGCATTATTCTATTCTTACTATATTTTACTATGTTTATATATTACAATATTGCTATACTTATTAACTGCGCTTTAATATATTTATTTGTACTTACAAGGCAATCATTGAACCTTAAAATACAAATTAGCAATGCTAAAATGTAAAATAAGTTTAGTTTGTTTCAAGTTAAAAAAAAAAAAAAAAACTTCTGATTATTCGGACAATATTCCTTATTAGTCTTAAAACAGACACTTGTTTTTAATCAACATTAATTTTTTTTTCCAAAAATTCTACCTTTAACAAATTACTCGTCTCGAAACGATGTTCACCTCGAAATCATCATCATTAAACATCGCCTTGTTACCTATTCCTATTCCTATTCAGAGTCACAACTGACTACAACTGTATTTATGTCGAGGACTGCATACTAAGTGCCTTGCCTCCATTATTTTATATACCGATAGATGGCAGCACCATCACCGGATCGAACAGTTAATGAGAATTTAGAACTAGTCCAGGAGCTAATAGCTACCTAGTACTAGCACCCCCAGAGGTATCGTTTCACTTGGAGGACATTGAGACCACGAGCATATTTAACGTCGCCTTGTTAATATCGGAACAACTAGCCCCAAGAAGGGGCAAGTTGTTCCTTTTCGTGTTTCGGTACAAAATATTTAATAAAAAAATCTTACGAAATACTACACAAAAAACACATACATCATAGGTTGTTACATCATAGGGGCACATATTACTTTATTTTAATTTCAGAATAATAATTCTAGAACTACGTTTTCATAAACAATTTTGAGCTTGTTTGAAAAACGGAACTTCTAGCCCCTCTCTCCCCTACGTGAATTAACTTGATTGTTTACTCTGTATTGATGCTGTTCTCTAATTATTATGTTTCAGAAAAATGGTTGGACTTATTGCAAGCGTTTAATTAAAATTTGGAGTTTGTGCCATCATAAAATTACCTTCGTATATACTTTCAACCCCACATTAAAACAAAAGTTTTTTAAGTTTATATATTGGTTGTTTTTTGTTGTATGGTAATGATTCAGTTGCTTAAACAACTCAAAATATATCGTTCCCCTTTTGGGCACTTAAACTCTGCAGTTTCGTCCTCACTCTAATTAGAAGTATTCTCATGTTGTGTGAAATTTATTCACCGACAAAGAGGCTATATGTGCTGTATTGTGTTACTTTATGATGTTGTTTATCTTGGAGAAGCATATTTCGACCCATTGCAAGTATTTTCTTCTGTTAAAAAATCCTTCACAAATTCAAGCCTGAATTTTTTTTGTACCAATTGTTATTCATGAATTAAAAAACTGTTTAGTTTAAATATTAATGTATTGTCTATCTTTTGTGAGATAGTAATTGACTTTACTGATTGAATAAACAAAAATCGATTTCTTTCTTTATAATATGTCTTGTATTTTGCTCTACTTTAAGTTAATTAAAACAGTCTAGAAACCTTCGCGGCAACTCCATTTTTGATACTTTCTAATTTTTTTTAAATTTTAAATGAATGGAAATTATTTTCTTCTTTAGAAAATGCTTAAGTCTTTTTCATCATTATCTACTTCTCTGCTTTAATTAAAACAACTTAATTTTTTAAAATTAATGCATTAAGAAGCTAATTTTCCCAGTTTCATTTTGTGTACTAACAGTATTGCCTTTTCAGTGATTTAATTGCGTTATTCTAATGCTGTTGGCAATTTGTTCATTAAAGAAGACCCGGAGAGTTTTGCCACAGCTATGTGCAGAATAGTTTGATTAAACTTACTATATTGACGCTTATCTTTCTGTTAGTTACTTAAGCCAATATTTTTCTTTCTTTTCAATAGAGATAAGGTGAGTTGGAAGAAGTGCAGCCCTTAAATTGTACAGTTCGACTTTATTAAGGCCTAGACATTACAAGACTTGATACAAATTTTTTAATTTTTATTTCGTATGTTACCTGTTTTAGTGTGTTTTCCGAGACATGAGCCTGTTAAAATCATTGCAGGTAAAAAAGTTGAAAAAAACATTTTAAACTATTGTGCTCTAGGGCCGCACTTTCTCAATAAAAGTGGGGCAAGAGCATCACCTATCTGATTTTTTTTAAAGCCGTTTGAGAAAGTAAGGGGCATCTGCAATCAATAGAGTATTTTTTCCTGATTAAAAACAATTTTTTTTATTTTAATTTTCACCTATTCATTGGGAAGTTATTACATTTTCCCTAACGAAACCTGTCAATGTAAAATGAAGAACGTTCAAGGAACATTAGATTACTAAACAAAATTATGGTGTTTTTATTTTAAATTAAATAAGGAACATGAAAGATAACTTTTATTATGCTAATAAGCTTTAAAAAAAGAAAAACAAAACTTGCATATCAAGGTATAATCTTTAAAACTTGAATATCAACGAACTTATAAAATATTAACTTAATAATACAAAAGGTAACCATACAACTGACAAAAGGTAACATGTCTTTGGCGAACTTGAACATATTTTTTTGTATAAGTACACTTAGTATAGTAATTAAAAATAATTAAGTATAGTAATTAACAATTTAATTTATACTATATTGTGAAAACGTTACTTGGAATATCAAATATCCTCTACGATCTGAACAGGGATTTGGAAGGATTGATACAATGTCGTCGTCTTGGATCTCGCTAACGTCGTCTCTTGAAGGATAACTAAACACAGTGCTATAATTTCCAGCCGTTTTTAACTTTAAAAATTTAATTTTAGGGTAATTATCATCATTTATATAAGTAATTTGTCCTACAAAATGTTTAGTCATCTTTTTTGTAGAAAATCTCACAAGAACCCAGGCGCCTACCTTTCTCTCCGTTGGATGCCTTCCTCACTGAATGATATCTTCTTGCTGTTTTTGCTCTGTGGCAATCATTTCTTCGACTGTCATTTCATCATGTGAATCTTCCCTTAAACTCATATTTTCATTATCGTCACTTTCTTCCTCCTCGAATAATTTCGGAAGGATTACAAATTAATTACATTGCTTCATTAAATCGTTGCGAACAAATTATATCTGTCATATAATAACATTGCCAGATTAATGGGAAAGTGCAGCCCCAAAAAATGCGAGGCTGCACTTGCCCCTTTCTTTCGGGCCGCACTTTCCCAGTCGTATAATTTTCTGGGGCAAGTGCAGCCCTAAAATTAATTGATTTGAAAGTAAAAAATAATAAATCTCAACTTTAAAAATACGAAAAGTAGACATGAAATAGTTGTACTTACGTTTTGGAAGCACGAAAAAGTGAGAACAACAACAGAAGAAACGATGATTTCTCGAACCATAACAACATGGCACTTTAGTGGGAATGAGAAAAGTTAGGAAACGAGGGAGGGAGTCGAGTTACCATTCAAGTAGCGCGATCTAACGCACGCAGTGCAAAGTAATAACGTTTACCAAGCTACCCAGATGACAGCAGCCTTGCAGATATTCCCGGTTTCTGATTATTAACCTAAGCCGCACTTGCCCCAAGACCGCACTTACCCCAACTGACCTTACCTAAGAGGCCTTAGCTTTTTGCAGACTTATTGCTATTCTCCTATATGGCATCCAGTCTTTCATGTGCCACTATTTAAGGCGTGGTTGTCAATAGCATAGTGAATTTTGACACCCATTTTCCCACCAGCTGATGGGTACCTGGTCTCTCGCGATGCGAATGTGCACTAGGAATTTGGTCGAGAGGGGCCAGAGCCCATTAAGTACTCGAGGGTCCTTTAACTTACAGCGCCCATGCAACATGGATGCTGACAATTTTCTACGTCTGGAAAATTCATCGACTGTGCACTTCGACCGCGGGATCAGAATCTATGTCCGAAGGTGTCTTAGACCATATATTCCGATACATTCGAAACACTAAAATAAATTTTCAGCTGATTTCAGAATAAAATGTTATGTTTTTTTACATTTTGAAATCAACCAAAAGTTCATTCTTACTTTCATGCATTAAAATAAGCAATTTTTTAAAAAAAAACATAGTATACAGATATTTAGTTTTTTTACAGGGGAAGTTAGTGCGGTGCTGGAGTGGGTCCAGATTTCTTGCAAACAGTTGCAAGTGTTTTATTTTCGTTGTAAAAATAATTAAATTGAATAACATAATTTTGGCAACGTTTAGCTTTCATTGTACTTTTTTTCAGAATTTTCCCCTATTACATTTGAAAAAATAATTTTCAAAAGATACTCAAGCTGTACTCTCATCTTATGGGGCACAGATGTACTGTGAGGCAGTCTCCAGGAAATGATAATTGTTTCTTTGGTCCTTATGTACTTTTACAAGAAATATATTTTGACAATTTTATTTCAATGTCGAAAAAGATAAATTGATTATGTTGTCTAATCCTCAAAAACCATATTACATTCTGGCAAAATTTTAACTTTATTTCAAAGTCACTTTGAAGTCAGGGGCGCCCCGAACTTAAATTTCTGGGCGAGAGTTTCCTCAGTTTATAAAAAGAAAACTCTGAATTTTT
Organism: Uloborus diversus; assembly: GCF_026930045.1. Lineage (NCBI taxonomy): Eukaryota > Metazoa > Arthropoda > Arachnida > Araneae > Uloboridae > Uloborus > Uloborus diversus. The sequence continues at coordinate 74,769,368 of NC_072740.1, forward strand.
CCGAATGATGAGATGCTAAAATGCTTGTGTGATGAAAAGAGACGTTAGCCATCATTTTTTTTAAGAAACGTTTTCTAAAATTTGCTGAAGCGTCAAACAAAATTTGATGAATAAGGTTACTTTTGGAAGGTCACACTGACCTCTAGTGACTTCCCATCGGGGAGCCCGTTTTTGAAACTCTCTCACAAACACATTAGTTTCCGGCAATCGTTTTCTAAAAAATGTTTGTAAAATTTTGTTTTCAATTTATATATATTTTTTTATTTTCAATTTAAAAATATTAGAAGAATTTTTCTCTGTGCTTTTTCTTAAGTGTTTCAATAACATCTTCCTAAAACCTAATTGCCGAAGATCTATTTTTCAGTACTTCTGGCTACAAAACAGGATCTTCACATTTCTTGTTTAACAGTCAACATGGGTTAGCAAGCAACATGAAAACATTAATCTTAATTTTTTAGTATTTATTGTTTTACTATTAAAGTACTTTATGAAGCAGAAACATTATATTATTGTAGTTTCAACTGCTATATAAAAAAGTGGATTGTTTTCGTTTTTAAAAATTTTTTCGTGTACAGTACTCTTTGCGTTAAAAAATTATATATTGGGATTGGAGAGAAAAGCATCAGAATTATGTACACAAAAATAATTCACAATATACTTTGAATGGTAGTATTATACTAATATTAGATAAATAGGTTGCTAATCGCACTTTTTGAGTGTACGTAAATATCATTGAAAGTAGTGTCTAATAAAAATTTATTAAATAAAAACAAAATACACGACTGCGTAAAAACTAAAAAGAAAAATGCATAAGCCCAGTAGTTTAGAATGTTATTAAGTACCACTGAATAATTACACCGTTGAAATAGTTTTATAACCATACACAGATAAGACAAAGCATAAATTCAAAAGCAGAATAGAAGGATAAACAGTTGGGGCCCATTCTTTTCTGATTCAAGGAGCCCCGTAAAAATTGAATGAGCGAATGATGATGCAAAATCGGAAACGTCGTAAGTCAAATCTTTTCTTTCTTTCGGTGCTTAATTGCGCAGTTATATTTTGATGAGGACTACAATCTGTGTGCCTTGCCTCCCTTACGCATGATATATATTTTTATTACACATATAAACAACACATAAAAGGTTTTTACATCACATAGAAGGGAAAGTACAACTGGAGCGAGGGTGGGAGTCGAACCCACCGCCTCAAGTGTGCCAATGTCAAGCAGTCACTCAGACCGCTCGGACACTGAGGTCCCCCGTCAGTCAAATCTTTCTCGCAAAACTAAAAAAGCCTGTCAAGAAAGTACACGTCGCGAAACTCAGTCCCTTGAATCGAGGCAGAAACAAATGCAACATGTTAGAGATGAAAATCGAATTAGTAGACTTACATTCTTTTTTGGTGCTAATTGCACGGGTTTATTTTGATGATGACTACAATCTGAGTGTCTTGTCTTCGTAACGCATCATATATTTTTTATTACGGTACAGAATTTTTATAAAGAAGATGTGAAAGAATTTACATCAGAAAGAGGGAAAAGTACATCTGGAGCAAAGGTGTCTTGACCCACCGCCTCAAGTGGGAGAAGCAATCACTTAGATCACTCGGTCACTGAGACCCCAATTAGTAGACTTAGTAAACAAAAAATTCAGGCAATGAAAACTACCTGCATTTGTTGCACGCAGGTAGCGTGCGACACCCAGCGTGCGCCGATTCCAAACTGACAAAATGGCAACTGGTTTTTTAAACGGTATTTTTGATTACTTTCATGTGTTTACTGACACTCCCAAGGTTAAGACAAATCGATTGACATAAGAATTACCAAAATTGGTCAAGGCGTTTAGCCTGTAAAACGCCACATAGGAACAGACATATATACATAGACTGATAAACACATTACCCTCCTTTGCGTCGCGCACGCGCAGTCGGGTAAAAAAAAACAGATTAAAATCCATGTATATTAATAACTTAGTTTTAAGACTTGATGTTATAAATTACATTGAATTAGACTAAAATATGCTTATTTTACAGTGGGAAATGTTAATAGGGGTGCAGCAGAACATCGCCTCACTGCTACAGTATTTTTAAATCAATTGCCAGGAGTTGCATTAAGTTCATTAATGGAATTAAGAACGTTAAATACGAGCAATTAAGGAAATTTAGGCTTTAAATTAATGCTTTGATGTTGATTTAAATGAAGATTTGTAATTCAAATCTAAATGAATGAAACTATTCTGGTATTTTCAAGATCAATGATAAAAATAAAAAGAAAATATAAAATGAAACAGGTCAAAGGCTATTTTAAAGGGTGTTTTTTTAGAGATATAGAACTTTAAGTCGGGAACACTGTTTGATCTGTGGGCCATTTTGATAGTTGTCACTTGTTTAGTGTTTAGTTTGGTTTGCCATTTCATCATGAATAGACAACAGGACGGTGCAAGATGCCAGACAGCGCGTGTCACAATTGATTTATTGAAAGAAACTTTCGGTGAACGAATAATTTCGCTTAATGGACCCGTGAATTGGCCTGCAAGATCATGCGATTTAACTACGCTGGACTATTTTTTGTGGTGCTGTGTGAAGTCTCAGGTCTACACCGATAAGCCACAGACGATTGATGCCTTGGACGAGAACATACGGCCCCCATTGCTGCAAAAAGTGATAGAAAATTGGACTTCCCTATTAGACTTTCTCCAAGCCAGCCGAAGTGGCCATATACCAGAAATCACATTTAAATAAAAATGGCAAAGAATCATCTTTCGAATAACGCCAAATTCAAGTCAATTTACATAATTTAACCGTGTATTATTTGAACCTAAAGTGCTATACCTCTAAAAAAAAAAAAAAAAAAAAAACCATCCTAGATGGTGTTACGAAGCAGGTCAACTAAATAATGGCATACATTTTTGATTCTCGAGTCTATGAACCATAGGAAGAAGTTCAGCTGTCCCTCTCTTCCCTCTTTTCTCATAAGGGATAAAAAATTCATAAGCTTGAATGTTAACATAATGCGCATTCATTTTATTAACTCCTTCCGTCGGAATTATGAAATGTTTAACCAAACATGTTTATATTTGGTACACAGTGTACCACAGTTCCTAGGCAAGAAATTCAAAGAGTTATGGTACGTCCAATAGTCCGGACTAATATTTTAAAAATTAATATTTCAGATAAAAACAATGATGAAATATAAAGCCAAACTTCACTGAAAAATGTTCTGCAAACAATAATAAAACATAATATAAGCATTTGAAACGATTAATAAAAGATTATATATTTTTATAAAATCAAAAAAAAAAAAAAAAAAAAAAAAAAAAAACCCTCGCCCTTGCGACAAGAATCCATAGTTAGAAAAATGAGCCACTCTCTTATCTTCTAATCCCTATATGTTAGTGTTGTCAATCCCAAAACGAAAAACCCTTTCACAGATAGTAATAAGCAGATTGTCAAGAATCGACTACAAAAAAATCAAGTAATTTAATCAATTAGTAAATTATTAGCAGCTGTTTAAAGCTCATGTCCGGTATACCGGACGCCAGGTCTGAAGGGGTTATTTAAAAATCAAAACGATGATTTAGCTCTTGTTTTTACACTATATATTAGCTTTATTTTTGTGTTTCTATTACTATTGATTTGTAATGAAGAATTTAAGTTAACTTTAGGAAATATAAGAATAGTAATGAACGACTGAAACCCAGACAATACCATTGTGGGAATGAGGAATGATGAAACTTGTTACTGCTTGCGAAGACAAACGGCCCAATTTGCAGAATCCCTTTTAATGAGGAATGGAGAGGCAGCAGGAGAATGCTTCTACTCGAGGTTTTCAGCCAAAGTAATTTCAAGCGCGATGTAATTTCAACAATTGAATTTCAAAATTTAGTGTCGTTAGTTAATGAGGGTAAATTGCTTGCTTAAGCTTGAAATAAGTGCAGCAAACTCACTTAAGCAAACATTTTTTTTGGGTGTCAATGAGTTAGTGAGCCGCTTCGAATGTAGAAAATTTTAAATAAGTCCTTTAAAAATCTGTCTTGTTAAAACATTCTTGTAGATTCTGTATAAAAATTTTAGATTCTGTATAAAAACTTTATTTCATTAGCTTCTTCGACGAAAGAAGAGAATATTGCTATCTTACATAGTGATGTTTCCACGGATTTAATAAAAAATACATGTTTATGCAAACATTTTTAAAAGTTCAAAAACAGTTAGAAAAATATTAGTTAAGCATTAGGGGAAGGTAAAACAAAGTTGAAATGAATATTTGTCAAATTTGGTAAATTCCGTTTTAATCTGCATTCTACAAATAGTGTAGGGCAGGGTTGCAAGGCGAAATTTTAGATTGAAAGTCAAAGGCTCCATGAAATAAGTCAAAAATAGCCAATCCATACGAAAACCACCCTCCCTTCTAAATGTTTTGGAAATCTTAGGTGGTATCCGCTTTCCAAACTTACTAAGCTTAGTGAAAACCCACGAGAGCATAAAAAAACAGAACCATAAAAATGAAAAACGAAGAGTGAAATCTATGGTGTTTGATACCCTGCTTAAAGCGCTACTTGTGGGAGACTTTCAATTTCAGAGAGTTGTGAAACTTTTACACAATATTTAGAATCTCGTCTTAAAATGGCAATAAATAGTTAAATCAGGTATCCTAAACAGCCAAGGCAAAACAGTCAGCTGGCTTCTGAAAGCCAGCTTTGTTAGGCAACCCTTTATAACAAGACTTAAATTTTGGCAGTTTTAATTAGTTTTGGGACGGTTAATTTTACCATGTATGATAAATATTAAATAAAATGTAGATGTACGCTTTAAAAATTATACAAAGCTATTCGGGAGAAAATGGTAAAAAAATCAATTGACGGTTTGGCTAAAAATTAGCCAAACTTTATTTGGCTAAAACTTTTGAGTTTGTTCTAGTTAAGTGTTATTAAAAATAAGCCAAATTGGCTAATAGTAATCAAACAAGGCAACTCTGCTGTAAACATTGTATATGACATGGATCTGCATGAATGAGAAAAAATATACTTTTTCAGCATAGCAGAAATATTTCCACGTTGTTTGCTGTGGCAAGCAAAGTACGTAGGCTAGAGCAGATCAGTGCATTTAATTAAAGCATTTTTTCTATTGATAATTTAAATTTACATTATATTGTGTATTAATAAAAATTTCAACGACTTATGGAATTGTTCTGATTGTGAACCAGTTAAACAGTTTATTTCAGTCACACCCGTCTTTGAACTTTATGTGCGGTGCTGCTTTTATGGTTTTTATTAACTTTTACATAGTAAAGGAAGTATTGTATTCGCGAAAAAAAGTTTCCCACAAATTTCAGCCTGATTTCTTACTCATCCCCGAATGAGTGTTGAATGGTATTTCGACCCTACCGCACGTGAACATATGCCCAAGAACGTATGGACATCCAAAATATCCATTTTAACCACCCCCGAGTGGATTATTACGAGTTTTCTCGTGACGTCTGTATGTGCGTATGAATGTTCGTGTGTATGTATGTGCGTATGTATGTACGTATCTCGCATATACTCAAAAACGGTACGCCGTAGAAAGTTGAAATTTGGTATGTTAACTCTTATTGGGTTCTCATCTCCTCTTTTGTTTGTGTTCGGACGTTCCAAAAGGGGTCTTTTACACCTTTTTGGAGGAAAATAAGTGTTGATATCAATGCAAAGTGACGTTATAATTTGGCGAACACTTGGCGATATATCGCCAAGCTTTTGGTCACCAAGCTGGCGAAAAATTTGTAGAAAAAAATTATTTTTCAAATTTGGTTTCCATTTGGCGTTATTGGCAATATTTAGAGAGTTAGCCATTGAATCACGTTAAAATTGTCAATACTGGGAAAATTAATCTCTGTAAAACGCTTTTTTGCATATGTACGTGACGAACTAAGAGTGAAAATATTTCAAGTGTTTCCTTTCTTACTCCAAGGCACTGTTATCATTAAATTGGTGTAAAAGGAAGTGACGTGAGACGTGATGCACACATAAGCTCGTTTTTTGTTCGCAATACGCTTTCTAAACTTGTCTCTTCACATGTTCCTGATGAAGTACAAATGAAATAATTCCTTCTTGAAAAGTTTAGTATTGCAATTTGCGTTATAGTTTATAGGTGCATAAGCAATATTGGGATGTTCGGAAGTACCATAGAACACAGATTGATACTCTGTGTTTTCTAGCGGCACATATGGTTTAGGAGTAAACTAATTTCTTTGGGACATATTTCTAAAACTGTCAAGTAATAGATAAGCGTTACTTAGAACTACAGTGATAAAGGCTAACCTTGAGTTTCAAAGTAGATCTTTACCATTTTTAAATAAAGATATCATTTATTTGCTGAAGTTTAAAATTATACTTAGAGCCCCTAATCACAGTAAATCTCGTGGAGATAACAAATAGAAATTTGTAGTTTAATATTGAATCATTCATTTTGAAGTTTCAGCTTTTTTTCGTGTATGTGTTTTTAAATAGGCATTTCTGTCGGGTGAATTAAAACAGATTATAGTTTTATTTTTGTAGGTTTAAAAAATCAAAGTAAACTTAAGTACAAGGCGCAGAACGGCCCATTAAAAATATATTTCACGAAAAAAAAAAACCCCGCTAAAAATAAAGTCCTTTTCCACATGATCGATTCAATTAACAATTACGAGTGAAATTGGGCTTAAAAAAGTTGCCTCCATCACATCAAAGAACAGTATTATATATAATTGTTTCGTAGCTTAGTACTAAATTGATTTATGGGATATAGCTCATATTTAAAAGTAGAGTTAAAAAAATGAACTTTTATTTTTCTCCAAACTTGTTTACAGCAACATCTTTCAAAAACCTTTTTCTTTCTATTCGAAAATTTTCTTATTTTAGAAAAATGTTAAACCTTGAAATTTGTTTTCCTCTTATGATCAAAACAAAGCATACAGACATGGTAAATAAAGACTCGAGAATAAAAAATTCAATCATGTACTATATTGGGTTTGTAAAGATTCTACGCTAAAAAGAAATGTAAGAAAAATTTGTCTTGTACCTTTGTATTATAATTGCATTTTATGTGAATAGAGAAATATCATTACATTCTAATTAGAAAAAAAAAAAAAAGACAAGACGAAGAAACTTGAGCTTCACTTTTCCCTTAACCTGTTTAATGCACTATTGAATCTCACTGTCGGTATTGTAAGAATTGCCAGCAAGATTTTTTTAAAAAAAATCAATACGCCAGGGGTTTTGAAACTCCTTTCCATTTAATGTAGCGAGAAAATGCCGCTAGCATTACATCTTAATATTTTATATGATGCATTCTTTTAGTAGAGTGTCGAAAAAAGGACTTAGCTGTTTATGCTGATTAAATTTGCTTCTATGAAGAAAAGCTTTTAAGGGATTCAATCTGAAAAGAAAATGGAATTATGTTAATGTTCTCGACTGGTTAAACTGAAACTTATATGCATTAAAAAGTTAATTGCAATGGTTCTTTTGTCGTCTTTTTCCACTTTGCAATAATTTACTAACTTTAGAGGGTTTAGGAACTTGATTTTAGAGATTTTTCTCTGTGTCAATAGTTAAAACAGCGAAACTTCATACCCGTTAAAAGTCTTTCAATTTTATGACACATCTGCATTCTATAACACTTCCCGTATTTTTAAAAATTCAGTACGGAAATATTTTATATTAAAATATTTCTTAATTGCTTAAGGAAAAAATGTTAAATTCATTTTATTTTGCAAATTTTCGACGCATGCATTGAATTTTATTCTAAGAAATCTTTTATTATTAATTTTTTTACTAACTTGCTACAAAAGTAATGAGTGTTTGCCAGTGCATACTGATAAACAGATATTTACTCAGCGCATTCTAAATGCACACATTTGCTTAGTATATTCTAAAAAAAAGCGCTTGCTGAGTGTACTCGTATTTGCTGAGATTATTTAGACATCGCACATTTGTTTAGTAAATGCTTAAAATACACATTTGTTGAAAGTATAACAGGGCGGGGAGTAAAAATGTTCTTCAAAGCTTATTGCTTAGCCGTTAGCATGGAAAATTTATGAATGGCATAAGAAAAATATGACTATATTAATTAATAAATATCTTACTCTCCCCTTAAGGGTCACAATATTCGAAAAAAGTTCAATGTTTTGTAATTTTAAACAACGTACTGTATTTTAGTACAATTTGATTTTCTTCGACAAGTTGGAAAAGCGTGTGGGAAATTTAAAACGACTTTAAATATCTTACGGTTTCCACTTTAGGGTTTAAAATGCAAAATTATCAGAAAATTATGTAAATTTCCGATTTTAGTGAATATTCACTGTTTCAATTTTCTCTTTGTGCCGCAGCAAAACGGTATGAGAAGCACGTTACAAAATTAAAAATTGATCAACAAACGTGCTTCCTTTTGTCTCGGATATCTTTTCCTCAACTATTTTACAATGAAAAAGGAGTTTTTCTGTGAATCCATAACACGTGTCGGCCGTTATCTGCAAGTTTGTGCAATTTAATGTTGTAATACTTTCTTTTATTTTTCTGCACAAAGGTATTTCTTTATTTAAAAAATGTCGTCTTGTTCTACTTTGTTAAGTTGTTGAAATCGAAAAAAGTGCAGAAAAAAGTTATAAAACAATTGAGGCAGTGAGAAGCAAAGGGATGTAATTGGCAAAATTAAAAATTTGGAGATAACTAGTACTCATGGTAAATGAACCTTTCCTTTCTCTTGGGGCAAGAGATGGTACTAGTAGCCCTAGTAGTTGCTGCTGTATAGCATGATTTAGAAAAAAAATCAGTGAAAGCCTACCTAGGATGTTATCTTTAAACGCGTCTGACTCAAAACTTGAAAATATCCACTTATATCCCTTTGCTTCTCACTGCCTCAATTGAGCTCTTTTTTTTTTTTTAAAGATTCACTTTTGGAAGATTTAAAGGTACATTTTGAAACAGAAATTTAAAAATAATACTTGTTCATTATTAATACTAAACAACTAATTTTATTATTCACAAACCCATAGTGTTCACAAATGGGGCAGTGAGAAGCAAAGGGATGTAAGTGAACCTTTTCAAGTTTTGAGTAAAATGCGTTTAAAGATAACGCTCTAGATAGGCTTTCATTGAAATTTTTTTCTAAATCATGCTATACAGCTGCACCTACCAGGGCTACTAATTCTATCTCTTGCTCCAAGACAGAGGAGAGATTCCCCTACTATTTGTACTGGTTTTCTCCAAGTTTTTAACTTTGCCACTTGCATCCCTTTGCTTCTCGCTGCCTTAAATGTGCTTCAAGTTCCAAAGTGAAAGTTGCAAATGTGGGTTAAGAGCACTAAATTCACAATAAATAAGCTGTCTATTTATTTTCTCTTTCCAGGTTTTTAATTTCCAAATACACGACGTCCTCGAGGTGATGTCTCCTAGTCACCTAATAGAAAATTAATTAAAAGCATTACTTTATACACTACCTTATTTAACTTTTTAACTTATGAATATTTATAAGAGGTTGAACGAATTATTTGATGCATAAAATTTTCTCATTGTTGAAAATATATTTAGACATAAATGAATTTGATAAAACAATTTTGCAAAATCCAATTTATAAAAAAAAATCCTTTTTAATTTTCTGTTAGTGATCATAGATTATTTTCATCATTATAATGATAAACAAAATACTTCTTTTCAGATAATTATTTCATTTTGTAACTGATATTTTTTGGGTGTGTCAGTTAATTGCTAAAAAGGTCCTTTATAGTACAAACAATAACAACAACAATAATTAATACTAGCAATAATGGTAATAACTATTGTTATTATTAAAGTTTATTATTATTATTACTAAAATGAAGCATTATTCAACTTTTTTTTATTATTTTTAATATTATTACTAAAATGTATTATTATTATTATAAATTTATTATTATTATTTTTATTATTGTTATTTCAAATTTATAATTATTATTAAATATTTATAATAATTATAATTACCATTAAACATTTATTATGATTGTTATTATTAAACATTTATTATAATTATTACTATTAGAAATTCATTATAATCCTCATATATATAATAGCTGTAATCACAGATTGAGTAACACTTTGACTTACCAACAACGAAACTCGCGCCATAGTATGCGTGACGGCATTATTTCATTGTTGAAGCTCCAAAAATTCAGTGAGTTATTTATAATTTGGTAATCTTTTATGGTAATGTTTGACATGCAGGGAAGGAATTTATTTTAAAAAGGCTGAACTGTATCCGGTAACTTAACTGTTTTACTGGTAAGATGGTCATTTTAGGAGAATGAAGAAACTGAAAAGTGGTCAACAATGAACGCTATCTACTGCAGTTTAGAGTTAATCTATTGGAATTAGGGTTAAAATTTCAACTGTCAAAATATCACCAAGCAGGCAATTGTTTCGTTCAAATGTAAAAGCAATTTTCACCCGTCATACCTTGACGGGTGATTTCCTAGTTATAATAGTAATAATAACTATTATTATGAACAATTTATAATAATTGTAATTATTATTGTTACATTTTTGCAAGTGACATCAACTTGTTTTCTTCCCTGCGACAGACATTACTTGGCATAGTGCGAATGAAACAAGGATGAAAATGGATGATACGTTAGTTTCGACAAGATTAGAAGATCTCGGACTCTTAATCCTTACGTTGAACTTTGCTTTAATAAAAAGGAGATGAAGTCGATACTATGATATTGGTTTAGTGGTCATCGAACTGCCTTAAGACTTTCGTGCTTTCAAGTGCAGTCTTTCTGATCCTCTTACCAAGCATACACCAGCAAATGTCACTCAACTCAATTTTTTCCCGTCTTTCGTCTTGCTTTTCACTTGTACTTATATTTTCTGCTCTCACTTTGCTTGAGTCCGGTGTCAAAATCATGCTTTTACTTTCCATTTTCAGCTTTGCGCTAAAACTTTTTAACAAATAAATATCCCCTTCATAGCAAATGTAAAATAATTCTTGCTGTTTTTATGTGTCAGTTTGTTCTTTAGTGAAAAAAAAAAAAACTCATTGCTATTGAAAAATAAATACAAATGTTATGCTGTCATACGTAAAAACACACTACAAGAGCTCGAAAATTAAAAAATGCACTCTTTGTACACACATAATTTTAAACCCTTGTTAGTCGATATATCCCCCCCTCCAAAAAAAAAAAAAGCGTAATTGACTGCTAGTGTAAAGTGGTATAAGTCACAAAGTGCTGCATTTCATACCTCGGTGAATATTGGTCATACTAATGTAAATTGTTTTGTGTTCAATTTGTTTTTTCAAGCTTGTTATTTCCCTAAACGCAATGTACAGGACTTGAGACAACATAAAAAGTTAGATTTCGGTTTTTTCCCATTTTGTTTTTCTTCAAACATTTTATATCTTAATGGTATCGTTTTCGACCATATTTGAAATTGAATATATTCATCTAGGACTAACGGTTGCGAAAATTTGTCTTGCAAGTTGAACGGGGATACTCTGTATATTAGTCAGTTATACATAAAGTAGAATATAAATTAGGCACAAGTATTACATTGACTAAAAATAAAAACATAATAATTATGACAAAACTGCAAATAATCAAACACTTTTTGAACACTATTTGCACTCGTACACTTGTCTCCTTTTTGAGAACACTATTTTGGTAATAGTTATTAGAACCGTTTTGTGAAAACATGTCATAATACTTTTTGAACACGTACACTTGTCCCCTTTTTTTTAGAATACTTTTTCCGGTCAGTTTTCAAAACACTTCTAGAAACACTGTTCGAAACATGTATATCCTTTTTAGCGCACTTTTTAGACATTTCATGGATAGTGTAAAAGAATGGTTTTTGAACACTTGCGCTAAACATTTTTTGGCACTCGTTTTAGTACAGTTTTTAGGATATGTTTCGGAACAATTACCGGTCACTAATATCCTACCGGTATGTGTGCTACCCAAGTATAAAAGAAGCTTATAAAAAGAAAAAATACTCACTATATTTATTTTTGTTAAGACTGCAGGCTTGATGATGGGTTTAGGCTTTGAGTGAAGATGATTATTAATCTGTAATATTAGTATGAAAATTTAAAATCTAATGGCATCTCAAAACCACTTGAATAGTTTATAGCAAAAAAAGTAGCCGGAAATTTTAGTACAAAATCATATTTACTACAGAAATGACAACTAAATTTGAAATGTAAATTTCCATAAGTAAGTTCTCAAAGCCAATCAATAATGTAAAAAGTAAACAAAAATGTGTCAAAAACAAATGATTATATAAATTAATTTAAAAAAAATTCCTCAAGAACAAAAACTTGTTTACATTCCTACTACTTAGCTACTCAGTAGTCTACTGCTCGGTTTATGATCAATGACCATTAAAGAAAGTAGTGTTCTTTTATACCATTAAAATGCAATGAAATTCTTTAATAACTAATCATTTCTGTGAAACTTCACTGCAAAAATGGAATTACCAATTAGTTAGTATTTAGTTTTTCTTCCTTGTGCAAAGTACAGGAGTAAATGCATTAAATTAAAAAAACCAATTTCATTTGAATTAGACCAAAAAATTCCATTTAACTCACTCCCAGATGTATGTTTAGTGTTTTCGACCCGTCTGCAAGTGTATATGAATGTACCGGCAATCAAAATGCCCATTTTTGATAATTACTGAATTCATTGTCCCGAGTTTCCTCGTGACGTCAGTAAGTACGTATGTATCCGAGGTGAATTCGCAAATGTTCCAGTACCAGAAACTCCAATGATAAATAATTGAATAACGATTTTCGGCCAGTTTTGTGTGGAAGCGGAATTATTTTTCTTGAAAAGTAACGGCGTTCCAGTAAGATCAAGCACGAATTCACCCCTGGTTTTAATGTATCTCGCATAACTGAAAAACTGTAGGCCGTAATAAGTTAAAATTTTGTATGTAGACTGAGTGGAATCTGGTTGTGCATCTCCCTTTTTGGTGTGCACAGAGGTTCCAAAAGAAGCGTTTACACTTTTTCTTTTTTTGAGCCAAATCGGTGTAGATTTCAATGACGACTAAGAAGCATATTTTTCTCGATTATGTTCGATTCGATCGAATTCTATCTACCAGTCACGTAGCGAGACATTTTTTTCTGGGTGGAGTAAAGGAAATTTCTGGGGCTTCACTTTTGGTTGATAGAATTCGTTCGAATCGAATCATCAATTATGTTAGGTTGAATGTGCCCCTGAAATGATGTTATGAATGGACGCCCACGTGGTGAAAAATTGAGCGACAAATATTTCACTAGGTACTCTTTCTAAATTGTTATTTCAGTATGTTTTTTTTGGAAAAATTACTTCTGGAATAAAATTTTGTGAAAATCCGATTATTAGGTTGATTAAAAGTTATTCAACATAACTTGCTTTCTTTTTAATGGCATATTCAACTCGATTGTGTTCAATTCGATGGAATGCTATCTACCAGTAGTGTAGTGAGAAATTTCAACTGGATGAGGCAATGCAAATTTTTGGTCGTGCTATTGGTAGATACAATCTTATTCGATTGGATCGAATTGTGTTTGAGTTGAATAGGTCACTTCAACTTAAAAAGTTTCAGTTGTACTTGAATTTTTTTCAATAGTGCTATTTTCTTTTAATAAAAACACGAGTTCACAGAAACTCCTACTCAAACTCGCTTAATTATACTTCGAAATACAGAGTGCTGCTTAAAAAGTTAAATTGTCGCAAGGAAGAAATAAATTCCCTAATGCAGCTAAAAATTAAAACACTTATTTAATTTACGTTTTAAACTGCCGCACTTAGAACCTCTGAACTCCTATTTTGCAGTTTACTAAACACATCTTGTCGTAAAACAAAATATTTTTGAAATTAACCTAATTGGCATAAATACACATTTTAAAATTTACATCACATTGCTGAAAGTAGTACTGCGGAATCCTCATGGTCTTTTGAGCAAAAGTTTAATTAACTGAGTGTTGGTCAACTTTGACTTATTTTGTTTCAGTCGAACGTTTAATTAAATTTAGTGTGGAAGGTTCATCGTTTCAAAGCTTTTTAAAATACGAAAAAAATGAGTTTCAGTATCAAATGTCTGAAAATTTAAATACAAACGATATCAGGAAAAGTCTTACATAACTCCAGCTTGAACAGAAGTATGTTCATTTCTTTTCAATTAAAGGAAATCTTGAAACGCATCTGCAGAAATCGTTTAGTTTTACTACTTAACAGTCATTTAACTCAATATTTTTTTAATTAATTTATTTGACACATGTACAGATTTTAAAATTTACATCACATTGCTGGAAAGTTGTGTGACAGAATCCTCGTTTTTACATGCAAGTCGATTTTATTGTAAAATTCCATAAAAATTTAATTTATAAAAGCTATTTTTCACATTTATAAACTTCATCAGTTGAACACAAATAATATATTATCCCTTTAACACTAAATTCTCCTGGATAATATTTTTCTAGAATTAGACCTCCCCTTCTCCTCCCTTCCCTTTTATCATCAAATATAGCTGAAATGTTTTTAAGATATCAGTTTTTTTTTAAATTTACGGCAAGATTCTCCGAGTCTCCTCCCTCTAACGTCTTCAAGTTCAGCTTAAAACTGTACTTTTAAAATTAAATTTTGAAACATTAAGGTTGGATATCCCCTTAAGTCCCCTAAAGATGTTTTTAATTCTTCACCTCTGAGTCGTTTTCGGAGGGAATCATTCATGGAAACTCTTATCCTTATAGTTTACTAAAGACCCATCTAAAATCACAATTTTAAAACTCCAGTTTAATTCATGTTCCTAGAATCCCCCCCCCCTTCATTTTCTCACATTTACATCACCCAAAGACAGCTTAAAAGTTATTTTCAAATCATCAGCTTCAACAAATATCTCGGGAAGGTATAGATACACCTTTGCCCGAACATTAAAAATAAGGCCTAAAATTGCGTTATTAAAGCTAAAATTAGAGGTTATTTTTAATTAAAAGCCCTGAAAATTCCAAGTATTCCAATCTGTCGACCCCTGAGCCTCTCTTTTATAGTGTTAAATAGTTTGCATGAAATATATGTATAATATTGAAATATTTCTTTAATATCTGCAACAAAATGAACTTTTTATTTATTCAATAATTACATGTTTTTCGTCAAAATTTTCATATGTTTTATTTAATTTTAGTTCATCAAGTTGTACATTTTTTTAAATAGGACATGGTCATTTTTTTAAAATATAAAATTTATTATTAACGTGTCGAACAGCAAATTGAAAAATTGTTTTAAATAAGGCAAAAAAAGGGTAAATTTCTCACAATTATCTTTTAAACCAGTGGTTTTAAACCTTTTGTTTCCCAGTCCTATTTTTGAACAATTCCAGGCCCGATATATATGCTGAGACACACACATACATTTATACAAGCCTATATAAGCTTTAGTAGTTTCAGAAATCAGATCAAGAGAGCTGATATAACTTTTTGCATATATTTCGAGATCAAAGTAGAAATTCAAACATCATTTTTTTTTATTTACTATGCATTTGTGTTAAATTTAAATTGTGAGACTCAAATTTCATAAATTTATAAAGTGTAACAAATAACAATAAAGGTTAGGGATTCTTGTTCCAAACATAATCGATGATCAAACATCTGGATTACAATTGTATAATTTTTAAATTTATTTATTTAGATTCTTCTACAACTTAAATAGTATGATGAATAAAAGTTTATTTAAAACAAAATGTGAATGCTCAGAGATGTACAAGTGCTTAATGTACAAATGCTAACGCATAATGTAAACAAAATATGGAGCTCAACGATCTGCGAGTGCTAAGTCAATTTTCAAATGTTTAAGTATAATGTAATGATAGTAATGGAAATAAGTAACTTGCATTAAATTATTCCAAACCAGACCAAAACAGTTACAGATGAAAATTCTGAAATCAACATCAATGTTTACTAATACTTTCTGCGTAGCTTCGCAGAATTTGGCATTCGTGATGAAATACGTCACAATTTCGTAGCACAAAGTTCTTTAAATTAAGTTTATGAATGAGGGTATTGAAAAAAATGTAATAAAATTCGCAGTGAAAATAACGTCATGTAATTTAATAGTGTACATACAGTATATAATACAACCAACCAATCTTCATCTAGCCATTCTCATTGCAGCAGAGAAAGCAATAATTTTACAAGTGTGCCCAAATGTGACCAAACATGTTTTCAAATGTGTTGACGAACCATCTGCTGCCTGGACTCGTGTGTTGGCACTCGAGGTTCAGTATCCAGAACACATTCGGAACACTTTACTTCTGACGGAGCTTATTCAGAATACTTCATAGTGCACATTCACATATTAGGATCACTTTTTCTGAAACAAAGTGTTCCAAACTGTGCAGGTTTATTTGCAGTGTATTATTCATTTATAATTTGATTTGAAGGAAACTACAAACAGTGTTGTTAATTAAGAAAAACATTTTAAAATCATTAACAGAAACTTTTAGTTACTTTTTTATAACCTTAGATTGCATGTTTCGGTAAAATTAATAGAGAAATTATAGGTTTTTAAGGGTTACGGAATCTAAAACCGCCTTAATGAAGCATAATTTTTTTTATAAGAGATCTTTCAATAATAATAAAAAAAAATAAATAAACTGCTTATCCCCCAGCATCTTTCTACCTCTTGTTACTTAAAATAAGAATATATATTGAATTTACAACTACCCAACGCCTTAATTAAAACCGGCTAGAACTAATTTCTTTAAGGATGCCCACTAGTTGTCGTAACAGTCTGCAAACGACGTTTTTAGGAACTGGATTATCAATAGCTCTATTTTGTTGTGCAATTGCTCTATGTTTTATCAGGTTGCTGTCAATGCTTTTGGAAAAGTGAAATTTGAGCTGGGCTCATTACGTCGACTAAAAATCTGATCCATTCTCTGAACTTCTAGTGAAAGCACGCAATTTAATTATAATTATTTACCATTAATCAAACATTTGGTTGTCTAATTAACTTATAATTCACAATTCGTTCACTTGAAACCACACTTAAATGATGTATTTATAGTTAACGACTTAACTAATGAGCTTAAAGCTCAAAACTATCTGATTGATGACTTTCAAACCTTTAAACAAAGCTTTGGTTGGGAACAGTTCAGAAAAACTAAGAATTGATCAAGTAGTTTACGTAACTACCAAATAAAAAGAAACTGGAGAATTATTTCTTTTTTAGGATAAACTTTCTAGAAGGAAATCAAGTAGGACTTTTTAGGTAACAGCTCATATCTATTTATCGTATGGTTTCTTAAATAATAAGTAAACATTCAATTATAAGTAAACATTAACTTTGAAAAAATTGAATTTAAATTAAATGATATTTCTGCAAAACTAAAGGGATCATAAAAATAAGAACAGCTCTAGATAAAAATCGATCAACATTCCAATAGAAAGAAAAAGAGATTCTTTGAAAACAAGCAAAGACCTTTCTGTTGAAGTATACAGCAAATTCATTTCAGACAAGTCATTGTTACTTCATGAAAAGAATGTCAATCTTACCGAAAATGCTGGATTTAAAATGATTCTCGGATAAAAAAACAGAGCACTTTTTACATTATCAAATTGTTTTCCTGAATTTTTTTCTGGAAATATATTTTAACCTTTTTCTCGACGTTAACTTAAACAAGATAAAGTTCAGCCCTTATTTCAAGTGCACTTCAAGCTACCTGTATTGCCGTTGTGTTCATAAAAAGACATGTCCTCTCTTTTTAATAATTATTTTATCATTATGAAATACGAATCATACTTGCTGTTTCGTTATATTTTTTTAAAAAGGATTTTTAATGAATTTGATTCAGTCTTTTTTTTTTGATGTATCTATAGAAAAATTATTCAACATTTTGGGAAATTTTGAAAAAAATTAACACAGTGAATGTTTTTTGAAGTTTTTGCGCACCCCGTTTTAGAAAGTTAGTAATAGTCTGTTCCAAGCAAAAGAGACATTTTGTCCCATATGCTACAGCTGATATATTTCATAAAAAACAATAATTCAAAATGTTAATGAAGAAACATTTTTCTGTGCAAGAAATCACAAACGAATGCGTCGTTTATTTTGCAAAAACTAAATTCTGGTTTTCCTTTTAAAATTATTACTTTTTAATAAAATCTAAGCTGTCACGTGCGTGAAAAAAATGGCGCCTTTTTCGTGGAATGTTCTGAACGATGAAGTACCCCACAAAGATCGATCTCTGAAATATTATCTATACTATATACACACATTTATCCATGAAAAAAAACTGTTTGTACTTCTTTTTGTGCTCCCCTTATCTTGTTTTAATCTGCAAAAACAAAAACAAACAAAAGGAAAAAACAAGAAAAAAAGGGGGAAAAAAGCGAGTAATTTCAACTAAGTCGGTCAACTGCGAATTGACTCTCATCAACCATGAAACGTTATAATTTTTGCCCAGAAATTCACTTTCAAATTTTTATAAACTATTTTCTAACTTTTAAGTCAGTCTAAGCGTTTTTTAAAGTCTTTTTCTTATTTGTCTTTACAAATGCTAGCACATATTTAAGTGAAATTGTGTGTAAGAAATAAACTTTTTATTTCTCTCCAGTTCTTACAAGAACTTCACAATATCTTTCTTCTTTTTTACCAATCACTTTCTCAGAAAGCTCATTGTTGAGTTTAACATTAAAACACTTCTTAAAGATTTAATTGGACTTATTTATGAACTTTTTAAAATATAACTTCAGATTCAGGATATTTTTACTACTTTATGGAACCGATGCACTTTTGTGCTGAGGAATATAATTGCAGAAAAAATGCACACAACGCCGAATTATTACAGGCTAGAAAAAAAAATAACAAATTATCAAACTAAACACTGTAGCATTTTAATCTAGGTGGAGTCGAAACAAGAATCTTTACATGAAAAAGTATCAAGCAAGAAATTGTCACAAGTATAAATTAAATTCTAAAAAATCATTCAAAACCCCACAATTTCGAAACTGTGGAAACTTTCGCAAAATTCGTAGTTAAATTAATGGAATACATTGGTAAAATTAAACTTCATTCAATGGGGGAAATTCAAAAACGACTGAAAAAAAAAAACCATTACGCATTACATACTGTTTAATAAACAATATCTCAATTAAAAAAAATAAAATTAAATGAGGCACAGGCCTGAAATTTTGATAATACAGAAAATTCTTGAAAACACAGATCAAAAGAAGAAATAAAATCTTAATATACTTTTTGTTGCTTTTTTAGCTTTGAAATCAATTTAATATTTTTTGTCCATTGGGGGGGAGGGATGGATTCAAAAAGAAAATTAGATTTTTAACTTTCAATACAATATTACATTTTCCACTTTGCAACACGTTTTAAACACCGTAAATGCGGGTTACTTTTACTCACATTTTGGAATTTTTTTCATCATTTCTCACACACAATATTTTTATAACTATTCACATTTCCAAACTGTGGAAACCTTTTTTACACATCTAGAGATTTCTTAATTAATTTTTTTGATACTAAACACTTTGTTTTGAAGCATTATTACCCTTTTTATCTGTGTTTTATTTGGGCCAATGTTGCCCTTACGTTTGGGTTACTTTGGCCCAAAGTTGTTTTCCCTTTTTAAAATCATTGTGAAGTAACTAGAACCACACAAAGAAGGACATGTGTTCATAGGGAAAACTATTTATTTTAAAGAAAAATACATTTTACAAGAAGTTTGAGTTACACATATTCGTTTTAAAGGAAATTAATTTTTTTTAAAAAAATGTATTCATTGTTATTGCTTCTGAAACTACCGACGAAGAATAGTCATATTTTCATCAGTTTTGGAGGTTGAATGAATTTATTAAGATAACTGAATGAATTTATTAAGATAATACCATTCGTAAAACAAACGATTCTAAATTTTCGGTTGCTACCAAAACTTTTTGATGCGTTACATATACTCTCAACATTAACTCCTTCTTCTCTCGCATGATTAGCTATCTCTGAAAAATCTCTGAGCTCATTCCATTCTACAATGATAAAATTCCGTAAACTTTCCAGCAAATTTAATTAAATTGTAAGAAGTAGATGCTACTTTGTCCACGTTTTCTTAACCTTCTGCAAATTTAATCCATCTTCATCTTCCATAGTAAAAGCCATGTAACGGAGCCCTGAGGATTTAAGTCTGTAATCACTCTCTTCACTCGTTGCTCAGAATTATTGTTTTTTTCTTTTTTTTCCCGCTTAGAGTTCTACTTTTAGCTTTTCTTTTCTTTTCAAGTTCTTTCTGGTGGATTTTTTAAAAGTTTTTATGTTGGGCCAAAGTAGGTCGTAATTCTTAGGAAAGGATATATGTTGTTATTGTGAAATTTTAAAATAAAAACCTTAACAGAAACGAGAAGTACATCAATGCTACTATATAAAGTATTCAATAGTGTTTATAAATATGGTACTGAACAAACTTTTAGATAGTGTAGATTTGATTCTACATGTAAAAGTTTGTGAGTTTATAAATACACATTTAGGGCAAGAAACAGAAAACCAGTAGTGTTGCTCCTTGTGGAGAGCAATCGAACTGCTTGCTATACATTACTGAGTCCTTGAGGCTGCTCTCTAACGGGTTTTGTCAAAATATCTTTAAAAAAATGCTTTCAGAAGGTTCACAGAGAACGGTGTATAGTTTTCTCAATTTGGGTCAAAAAAGGACCCTAGGGCTCGCGTTTACGGTAATCAACTAGTTAGCTCCAGCCCCTGCTCGCTTGTCAATTCCCTTTTGCCACCTTTTATTGTGGCTCGATGCGGCTTGCGGAAGGTGAGAGTTGATGATTTAAATTCATTTTCTCCTAGGTGTCTGGATTACATTCTAGATGTCCTGCAAACAGTTTTTATCAATTCATGTTTCCGGCGTCTTAAGGTTTAGAAGGGTGAGACAGGACGAAATGTTATTTTTCCCTTGATATCCTGCATCCCACGGTACTAGTATTGAAGTGTTAGACATTTACTGTCCGGGGAGATAGGGTTACAGACACAAACACACGAAAACGCGCATAGATTTTAATAGCAAAAATGACTAATTTTCTAACCAGAATTTACAAACTAAGTGAAAAAATAAAGTGTGGTCTAATTTCATTTACTTTGAATGTGAACATTCAAGCTAACTAAGGACAAGGTATAAAAAAGTTAATAATAATGTTAACCCAGTATTTATTTTGGCACTTCTCTTTCTCTCTTCATTTCTTGTTTGAAATAGTGTGAATATTTTGAGTGTGAAAAATACAAAATTTTAAACTTTAATTCGCCCAGCCATTCAGTAAGTTATGTACTTTAGGTTAAAACTTTTCATTTCAATACGAATTCCATTTTAATCGAGATTTTTAAATGCACTCATTTATTACGAAATTATACATCATGTAACATACGTCAAGTTATCATTTTTAAAGTTTGCTGTCAATTTTTTCTTTAGTTTCACAAAATCGGTATCTTTTTCTAATGCAGAAGTTTTAAATTTCAAGCTTCAAAGAACCTTTTGGAGCTATTGGCATTTTTTACCCCTGAAAAATCCTACTTTTTTTTTAAACATTCCAAAAAAAAAAAGTTTGTTTTGCACTCACAATGCCTCTTTGCTGCTATTCTCAAATGAATTTTTAGTCCTTGAATTGCATAGTTTAGGTATAAAAAGAACATTTGGAAATTGTTTTAATAGTATTATAGAGTAAATGAATGAGCATTTCACAACAATTGGCCAAGATACTCCAGGCACAATATGCAATTATGAGTAATTTACCCACATAATTTATTTTAATTAGCCTACGTAGTAACTCCGCGAAATCAGTTGAAAATGTAATACATATTGTGATAATCATATTTATAGTAATTTGATGTTAATACCAATGCTTGTTTGCGTTATTTGAGTATGCATAAATTAACTTTGATCACTTTAATTCGCAATGCAATGCAGTCATAAAAAATAAGCACGAAATGTAGATTTAAGAATTTCAAAAAAAGATATAGAAATCTTTGAGAATTTTTTTCTGTACGGAAATACTTAAATAAATACAAAATGTGTCAAAGTTTTTTCTCTGCGAATTCATCTCAATAAATACAACAAAAATATGTGAGGCTCATTTGTGTCTTGATAATTATAAGCAAAGACGACGAAAAATGTTTTTATTCCGAAACAAAAGTGTCTCAACATGTCAGTGTAACGAAGAAGAAATCAAATCATGCAAAACACACTGTAAAAACGATTCAGGAACGTTCCTGGGAAATAATGGGCAGCTGATGTGCCCAATTTCTGCCAGCAGCATATCTTGCAAAATCCAGGAACGTTTTTCTCTGAAATTCAGTAACCTTCCTGACATTATCCTGGAAGCATCCTGAAAAATTCACGTTAAAAGCCAGTCGTGTCTCTGGAAAAATCGAGTAAACTTAAGAACGTATAATATAATAGCTCGGCATCTTTCTGATTTATCAGGAAGTTCCAAGAGCATTATTGCAAACATGGCCAAAACTAAGCCAGAATTGCTGGTAAGTAACGAGAATTTTACTCGCCTGCAATTCTTACAAAGCAACGTAGTCCATACTTATTCGCTCCCTTTGGGAGCTTAATTAGCATGGACAGGCAGTAATCGAGCTGAAGTCGATGCACTTTATAAATACGCTCAGTTAATCTTCAAACTGTTAGCCAAAAATATTTTTCACAACAGTGAAAAGTCTGCATTCGTGCGACTTGTAGCAATTCAGGAAACGTTTTGACAATGATACTTGATTTTTCCAAGAAGTGTATAAAAACCATTAAAATCCTAAAACGTAGCACGGAAATACCCAGTAACGTTTCGGAATTTTTTTACAGTGCATGACATACAAAAATAGATTATGATGCTGATTAGGAATTAAGATAAAAAGGACAATTTGACATTTATGAAGTTATGGCTCATCTCAAAATGAAAATACATATAAATAAGGTTTCTAAATAATTGTTAGGTATCAACGTGTTTCTGATTAATTAGCAAAAGAATATATTTTGCTTTAAAAACGATACATATCGGTATAGTATAATCTAGATATTTCTTGATTATACACTGTAAAAACAATTCAGAGACGTTATTGGAAAATAATGGGCAGCTGATGTGCCTTATTTCTGCCAGTAATATATCTTGCAAAATCCAGGAACGTTTGCCGCTAAAATTCAGTAACCTTCCTGATATTAACCAGGAAGCCTTCTGAAATATTCACAAATCTTCCTGTTAAAAGCCAGTCGTGTTTCCGGAAAATAAGTGTAAACATAGGACAGAAAAATATAACAGTCATCTTCCTGATTTATCAAGGAAATTCAAAGGACATTTTTGCAAACATGGCTAACGCTAAGCCAGAATTGCAAGTAAGTAACGATAATTTTACTTGCCTGCAATTCTTGCAAAGCAGCGCAGTCCATACTTATTGGCTCTTTTTGGCAGCTTAACTAACATGGACGGGCCATATTTGAAATTAAGCCGATATACTTTATAAATACGCTCAGTTAATATTTTAACTGGGAGCTAAAAATAATTTCCACGACAGTGAAAAGTTTGCATTCGTGCAACTTGTAGCAATTCAGGAAACTTTTTGACAGTGATACTTATTTTTTCCAGGAAGTGAATAAAAACAATTAAAATCCTGAAATGTAACACGGAAATATCCAGTGACGTTTCGGAATTTTTTTACAGTGTAAGTTATTCTAAACATATTTTAAGCTCATATTTATGTATTTAATAATTCTACTAATTTACTAAATTATCAATTTTGTACTGCAGGATATTTTACAATGTTGTTTAGAACTGCAATTGCCCATAATTGCTCATACCGTAATATTCATTTTGGGGATTAGTCATTGATAGCCGAAACTACGAGTATTAAAGAAGTAAGATTTTTCCATTTTATTACATACGGTGGCTCCCAAAAGTATTCGTACATTTTGAAATTTTTTAGTAAAACCAAACTAACGCGAAACTGAGTTCGAATATGGAGTCCAATTTTTTTTCACACCATTCTTATGTCATTTTAAATAAAACCCTGTAGTTTTTTCAAAATATTGACGGATCTTCTTTTTGAAATGGGTCAAAAAATGAAGAGACAAGAGAAATAACCCGCCACAAAAGTCAATTTTAATAATGAATTTATTCAAATATTTTTGAATAAATTCATTATTAAAATTATCATATGTCGTTTTTCCATTAGTTTTGCATTGTGTTGACCCTTAAAGGTGATTTGGCTTTAATTTTTTGTGTATTTATTCCTTAATATTGTGCTTATTACTTTAAAATGGCTGGTATTCCAAAAAAAAAAAAAAAAAGCCACAAACACAATTCGAAAGTTGATTTTTTCCCCACAGTAGCGGTAAATTGGTTTGAAATGTCTCTAAACTAATTAATTTATTCCATTCTGTAGTAAAGTGCTTGATAAAATGCTTAAAAGAAAAGAATCGGACCGAAAACAAAGTTAGAAAAGGTCAACCGGCAAAGTTGACAAAGCATGATCGGAGATTTACAGTTAAAAAAATTACGAAAAATACTCATTTGAGTGCTGTAAAAGGTTTTGCAGAGTTAAATGAAAAATTCTACATTTAAATTTCACCTAAAATTGTTCGCCAAGTTCTCTGATTAGCTGGGTTACATGGGACCTCTTCCCACAGAAATTTTCTTGGCCGTGCGAAAAGCAGAAAGCTGGCGCTTTTCGTCGCAAAACCAATGATATATAAGCTCAAAATGTTTTGGAATAACGTCTTACTTACACACGAAAATAAATTCATTATTTTTGGTTAAATTGTTGTATAATTGTAAATGGACGGAAAAATTAGGAACTTAAACTTAAGAACTTAGTACGACCAGTTAATCAGGACGGTGAAGGTGTTCTTGTGTGAGGGTGCATATCAGCATCAGGACTTGGTAGTTTGGAATTTTTTGATGAAGTAATGAATCATGCTGTTCATTTAAATATTTTAAAAACCAATTTTCAACTCTCAGCCAAATATTTGGTTATCGGAAACAACTTTGTTTTTTATCAAGATAACGATAAGAAGCACAACGGTTTTCAACGTTTGTGTCTAGTGTCTCAAAAATTCTCCTAAAGTTTAGAAAATACCCCTTCAATCTCCAGATTTAAACTTAATTTAGAGATATCTGGAGGCTAGATTACGAAAATACGGCTTTGGAACGAAAATAGAGCTAGAAATAGTAAGACTCGAAGTGTGATTGAACACTTGCTCAGAAATTACGCAAATAAAGACATAAAAAGGAATGAAATCTTTTACCAGACGTTTAAAAGGTGTTGTTGATACTGCATGATATTCTACTAAATAATAACTTAATAAAAAGTTAGATTATTCAATAGTATATAGACATTTTTTAAAGTGTACGAAGACTTTTGTGAGATAAAATTTGCGGCATTTTTTGGTTTTTGATTTTTTAAAAATTAAGTTTTAATATTTTTTAAAAAAATGTCATGTAGTTTTGTTGAAAATTGATCATAGATCTTATAATTAAATACCTGTTCCGAAATATTAATTCTAACCAATGAATAAGGTCCTATTTCTTTGAAAGTCGTAGGTGTACGAACACGTTTGGGAGCCACTGTATGTTGCTAATAACACATCACTATTGAAGAAGAAAAAACACATAATCTTGAAAATTTTAAGATCAAAAATGCAATCTTAAACTAAACATGAGAAGAGCTTTTATGTAAAAAGATTTTAAGAAAGAATTAAAGTGGTATATTCTTATTTATCTATTTTTTTTTCAGAATAATTTTCATCTGAGAAATGATACTGATGAAATATAAAACAATTTATAACATTTTTCTCTTCGTGACATAAATTCTTCTGTTTGGGCAAATTCGAAATGTTTTCGATGAGATAAATGTTTCAGCTGTGAACTAGAATTGAAACCTTTTTATATCTATTAGATAATGACAAGAATCAATTTTGTTACAACACGCCTTTGATCTCTGTATTATTCGCAATCAAATATTGATTGCCAAAAAGGTTAATTCAGGAATGAGACATAGTTGTTGAATAAAATAGTTGGGCGGGATGGCTGTCTAGACAAAACTTGACGAGTGACGTGGCTAGGAAAAAAATGGTGTCTTTAAATAGTAATTAAAGGAAAGAAAATATTCATTTTGCATTACATAAATACTTCCATTACATTCAGTCATCGATATCTTTTTTATTTCATATGTAATTATTGAAAAAATTATATTTCCTCCATTTTTTTCGTTTTGAAACATTGGATTTTTTTTTAAGGATGAAAAGTTGCAATACATCCAAACCTCTTTTTGTGCGATTTTTTTTTGTGCGGTTTATGAAAATTATTTATAAAACGAGCAGAAATTATTTATTTATAAAACGAGTGCGAGGTAGTATCTTTAAGTGACGACAGGGGCATCCCGATGGGAAGTCACTGTGACCTCCGAAAAATGTCATTATTTGGGAAATTTTTCGGGAGTCGGCAAAATTATCACCACTTGGTTTACTTTGATTTCGTTTAAATATAATATTTTGGGTTATTTTCTACGTGAGACTTTTTTTATGCGGTCCCTTTCCACCGCATAAAATTTTTTTTAAACTGTATTGCGAAAACAATTTTTTAAAGCTCCTGGTAAAGTTTTGAACAATTTTTTATGCGACTTTTTTATGCGGTCCCTATCCACCGCATAAAAACAGATTTGGGTGTACAATGCAGTATCTACTTTTTAATTATAGTCTTTTTGTTATCAGATATAAACATGACTGATAGAAGTATGAATGGAAGTTTCATTTTAACATTATTTTAGTATTTTAGCAATACAAAGGTTGGAAAGTCTTAAGAATAGGAAAAATTGTGACTTCTTCGAGAATTTTCGGTAATTTAGTCATGCATGTTAAAAAAAAAATGACTCATTTATTGACAGTATATACCAAACCTAGGTAAGAATTTCCCTCTTTTTTTGATATATTTGCAGAGTTAAATGATGGCAATTTAAAATAAAGGTTTGTTTAGAATTAAAGTTTTTGATCTTATAGAGGAAAACTATGTCTTTTAAATTGAGATTGGAACTGGGTTCCCACTGGGTTCTAACTTTTAAGTTTTCATTTAGTATTGTTGCTTCGTTACGATCGTAAAGAATTATATAATGTAAATCCGCTTTTCTTAATAATATTTAGAAAGCTTGTTAAAAAAAGCAAACTTGAGTTACTTCATTGGTGAAGCGGTAACAATAATAAGAGAAACCTTTGAAATTAGAAACCAATGCAGATCCAGTTCCAATCTAATTGTTTCGGGTGCTTTAATCAAATTGAGCTCGAGTAGCTTTTGTTAATTTCCGGATAGTTAAATGACGTAACTTATACGGTTTCAAAATCTATTTGCAACGGCATTCAATGTTATTTTACACAGGAAACTACAGCTTTTTGCTCCATTTTCTTATATACACAATAAAAGAATACTTAGACACTGTTTCCAGCAAACAATTCTCAAAATAAAACTAAGAAAGTCAAAATAAATTTTCTGCCCTATTTTATTTTGGAGTCAGTAGAAAGGTATGAGACACTGTTTCCAGCAAACAATTCTCAAAATAAAACTAAGAAAGTCTAAATAAATTTTCTGCCCTATTTCATTTTGGACTCGGTAGAAAGGTATGAGACACTGTTTCCAGCAAACAATTCTCAAAATAAAACTCAGAAAGTCTAAATAAATTTTCTGCCCCATTTCATTTTGGAGTCAGTAGAAAGGTATAGTAAAATAGTATGAGGTATAAAATACGTATTGGAAAATCAATTACTTTCCAAACGTACACGAGAAATTCACCCCTTGTTGAGAATAACCAGTTAATTATGCAGAATGCTGAAACTTATAAAATCAGCATATCTGGACCTCAGAGCCAGACTAGCGTAAGTTCAAAAATTGCGATTCTCCTTTTATTAGTCCATTGTATTACATGTAGAATCATATTCCGAGTCGAACCATGTGAACGTAAGTCTAAAAAAAAAATCTTTTGTAATTTTTTACCAGTGTTAAAAGAGCGCGCGTCCCATCTTTTGCACGCGTTAGACAAACGTTTCTCCTCTCTCCTATAAAGTAGTGACTTACTTTGTTAAAATGTCTGTCGAAATACATAACAAAAAGCTTAAAAATAAATTACTTTCCATGCGTTTGCAAAAAAGATTTTCCCTGATAATAATAACTAATTAATGGAAAAAATGTTGAAATTTAAAAAATGTCAACATAATGTATTTTGCCCTTTTATTATTGTTATAACTGTTGGGCCTGGATCAGCTCAGGTTATAAATAAAACTTATCAGTCTAAAGAGAGGGCCAAATAACGAAGAAAAAGTCCTATTGCTACCTGAATCAATACATTTTTCCTCTTAAACTCTACATTTGTTAAACACGGGCATTGAAGTTGATGTCGTTACTGTGGGTTTCAATCCCGGAACTAGCACGATGGTAATCCGGAGCCTCCTCCACTTTTCCAAAAGCCGTCGATCAACCAGTAGCAATAGACGAACTTCAGAGTGTCTCAAAAGTGACCGGTCACTTTAAAAATCAATAAAAACTAAACGGGTAGAGATAGAAAGAAGCGGTTTGTTGCAATAGACTTAGGACAACAGTAAATTGTCATACATAAAACAAAAAGTTAGTTACTATTCTCGACAATAGATGGAGCTGCAGGTAGAGGAGGCTTCAGGTGTGTCTGTCTGAAAATTTACTGTTTTTTTTCAAGCATATTGCAAATAAACGATGTATAACTGTCGCTGCCCGTTTAGTCTTTATTGATTTTTCAAATATACCAGTCATTTTGCCGATCTTACAGACTGGGTTTCTTTTTTACCTTTTAAACTTCCTGTAGCGCCATCTGTTGAGGAACATTGTGACAATTGTTTATGTTTGTATGTATGAAAATTAACTGTTGTCCTAAGCAACAAACGGCGTCTTTCTATATCTACCCGTTTAGTTTTTATTGATTTTTAAAAGTGACCAGTCACTTTTGGGACACCCTGTATATTCCTTTATAGAACGCCTTAAAGTTAACGAAAATTGATGTGCGTTACAGACAAAGTGATGTTTGGTAATGTTGCTAGAATTTGGGTTTAACGAAAGACTTTCGAAGTTAAACGTATCTGCAATTTAGTAAAGAGAAAAAAAAAGCGTTTCCAGAGTATATTAGTGAGAAAATAAGTTTATATTCCTTTTGAAAATTGCAAAAATAGCAATCTTTCTTCCTATCCTTTCACTCGCTAAAATTTGAGTTTAACATTTTCCTTCAGTTTTTGCAGAGGGTAAATTTAGGCACATTGATGTATCTTGCTGCTTCATTTAATGTTATTTTCTCATGAACTGCAATTATTGCATTGGCCGTATCTTCGTGACACCGTTTTTCCTCATTCCCTTACCATCTCTTTCTTGGCATCACGAAACCTTAAGCATAAGAGATGTTTGCTTTATGGAACATCTTGTTTCATATTTCCACCGCCTGCCTTTTCATAAACATCCATAACGACATAAAAATATTAATTTGAAATTACTGAATGTAACATTTAATTAATCTTGATAACAAACGTATTAGATAAATAAATTTAAAAAAATATATATAAGTCTCCCCATGGCAATTCAAGTGAAAGCAATTTGCATTGTAGTGCTTTCAAAAAGCAAGTGTTTCAAGTTTTGTCGTAAATTTTGCGCAAACAGGAGTGCTGGAATGTTAAGGTTGCGTTAATAAACACGGTAAAGAATACTCCTACGTAAAAATGCAACACGCCAGGGAAATACACTAATTCAATCAACGTCTCATGCAAAAGTGAATTAATACTTCTGTACGATAGTTTACTCACCTACATCAAAAGATTTCTGCTGAGCCATTATTTTTGGATAAATGATTTACAGCGGATTTCAACTGTTGACTTCTTTGTTTCATCCTTACGTTTTACCGGGTAGTGTTGCTTTTTCGAAAAGTATATCATAATTATTGTGATTGCAAGCCTAAAAGTTTTGATTCATCACTATTTTCTCCCTGAAAGAAATTTTAAATGATACTGTCTTTTTTAGTAGTATTTGGGTTACTTTTACACTGCATTATATGTAACATATACACAATACCACCAAAAGTATTGGGACACTTTCTCAAAATCACGTTTTTAAGGGTTTCTTGAGGAATAAGGGACCAATTGTTTGTAACTTTTGTCGCATAAAAGGTGTACTCCAGCTTGCATTTTGCAGTAAAAATTAAATCCCCCATGCATTTAGGGGATTAACAAAAACTTGAAGGAAACAAAAACGTTTCTTGTTCATCCCTCATCGTAAATATCTGAGAATAAGCTGCAAATTTCAAAAATTAGTTAACTTGCATAGTAGAAATATTTACATAATTTCGAGAAAGTATCACTGATATTCACGACGATGATTTATTTTTTATTTTAATTTTTATATTTTTATTATTTATTTTTAAACTTTGAATTTTATTTGAAGGTTTTTGACTCATAACACGCAAAGTTTTTCATCAAACCTTAACGAACTTTCAGAAAACTTGACAGCATACAAAAGAAGTATAATACTAAAATTTGAAATTAAAATATTGAAAATTTGATGAAATATGAACACATAAAGTAATTGATTTCTCACTGCGCATGCACTAAAGATATCAATTTATTACTTTACTAATTTAAAACCCAAGTAGATCCACCGACTTGTGATAAAATTCCTGTTCAATATCTTAAAAATTCAGAAAGATATCAGCGATCTAATGAGCCGAATTTGAATAACTGATGGATAGACAACAAATCGTAAGTGATAGTTCTCTAATAATCTGTTTTTATCATGAATCGCAATGAACAAATGCAGGCAAATGTTGCACATTTTCAAACGGCCCCTCACGATTTGTCGCCTATCCTAGAATTATTGAAATTCGGTTCATTAGTTGCACAAATGTAAAGTGTTTTGGACTAGTAGTATTTTTCAATTTACGTTATTTCCTTAAATATAAATTAGGAAACCTAGGACCCGTATAAAAGTTTTTTTTTAAAATTTTTTGAGTAATTTTTTGTATGCTTGAAACTTTCAATATTTTAACTTTGCATCTAATTTTTTGAACATTTTTACAATTGGAAGTATACATCTAAGACTAACTGTTGCGAAAACAGAGGCCTTGCAGGTTAAACGGGTACATTCTGTATACTGTCGTGCTGAGCGCAAAAGTCGTATCTGCATCTGAGTTGCCGTTTAAAGTTTTGCGCCTCCATGTATTTAATACAGAGGCAACTTTTTCAGAGTTTTTTAAAAAAATATTTCCCGTTCACAAATGACCGTAAAACATTGTATTTAGGTAAAGTATGTGACAAAGAATCACTTGGTGACTGTAACTCCATTTTGATAGAAAGTGCATATACAATTTTTGTGCTTAGCACAGTAGTATAAACTTAGGATTTTAAAATTTGATCTGCTTTGTAACGAATGTGCAGCGCTTTACACATTAAAAAAATACACTTTTAATTTGTTCAATACATTTAAAACTTTAAAAATCATATGCAGCGTAACGTATCACACTACCATCGGAAAAACTAAGTAATTAATCTAACCAAGAAACTTAGCACATGTTTCCTTCTTTTATGTCTGTGTTCGGAGCTTCAAGGAGTGGAGAGGGAAGCACTACTTGATTAGATGACAAGAATTCACTATGCGAATGCAAATCAATAAGACAGTGGCAGATCTTTTTTCCCTATAAACAAAAGAAAACACTAGTTAAAACTTAGAAGGTGAAACTTAAAAAGAAAAGTTTAGTAATCAATGAAGTATTGATTTCCATTCAATGCATTTTGTGTTAGATTATCCGAATTACATCGTATTTCATATAATTTGATCGGTAAAAACATAAAATGCAGAACTTAGAGATCGTAATATGAAAAGGAAAGAGTTGTTCAAGAAGCTAGAGTTTTTAGCTGTGAAGATTATTCAAGTATTGATAGTAAATGTTTTGTTGTGATTTCTTTAAATAAGGATGTGTTTTAAAAAACATTAAACCAACGTTTAAAATGTATAGCTAGAAACAAAACTGAAGGCACATGTTTCGAGGTTGCAAATAAGCTATTTTTCGATGTAAAGATAGAAAACTTTTTTTTAAAATGAATTATTCGTCATAATTATTTTTGCTTGAAAGAGTGCTTATCATGTTATATAAAATGAATTGCACAAATTTTATTTCATTTAGAGTTGGTAATGGTTATTTGCGTTGTTTTTCTCATACGTTGTACGTACATACGGACGTACATTGAATAATTTCTATATATATATCAGTTAAAATAGTTTAAGAAAAATACGGTTAGAGTGGGGTGGAGCGGAACAGAATTCGCAGTTTTTGCTTTGCTTCACTAATTTAGACTTACCAAGCTTTCTGCACATAAATATATAATAGTATATATTTTAAACTATGTAAAAACGAATGATAACAGCAAAATACAGAAAAAAATGTTGCTTATTTTAAAATTGTAACATTTTTGAACCCACACCTTATTCGAAAAAGGGAGGATTTGGATAAGGTTTGAGAAAATTTAAGTTAACCAATATTGTATTTTGAGTACTCAGAAAGAAAAGTTGGACTGGACTCAACTGGTGCCACCAAATATCTGTGATTGGGGATAGCTTTATTATTAAATTAATTTTCATCTGTTTCACTAAAGTCCTTTTCTGTGGAAAATTAAAACTTTTTTGTTTCATACACTGAATACTCCATATCACTGTCTACATCCTTAACCCTGCCAATGTAGTAAACAATTATCGTTTTCATGAGAGATAAGTTTCAAATCGCCATTAAAAAGCTGCCACACTTCGCATACTTTTTTTGTTCTTTTTCAACTTATTCAATTGCTCGCAACGTGTTATTAGTTCATACATTTCTGCTTTCTGGATACTTTTCCTTCTATATTTGTGGCCACTATTAATTTTCCTTTTTATATAGATCAGCAAAAAAGAGAAGTATTTTCTTTAAAAAATATAAATAATATTACTGAGATATTTATTATTTGTATATGCATTGCAGTATCTACTAATTAAAGTCAAGTGGAAAACATGGTTTTATCTCGAAAATTACTCTAATATGAAATGACACTCCATGTTTTTAGGCATTGATGCTCTGATGTAAGTTTTTGAAGACGAATGGACTTTATTTTGAAACCTCTGTTTCGGACAATGGAAATCCGACTTTCATCGTGTTTTGCATTATTAATTTATATTACTGAATATATAAATTAGATAACATAATAATACATATACTAACTAAATTGTGTTTATAAATTTAAGATCATCAACTTGTTAGTTTATTGCAACAACTCAGCAATTAATTTAAACACTCAGCATCAAGCGAGAGTAAAAACTTGAATCATTAACGCATTTTGCTAAATAGAAACTCAAATAAGAGGAAAAAGGGAACAGCATCAGTTGGGAGGAATGGGAAAGGTCTCATTCTTCCCTCACTGATGGGGTCCCATTCGTTCCGCAGCAGGATTTTTTTAAAAATTAGTTCTCACATAAAGGGCTCCTTTCGGCTGTTAGTTTTCAAATACGAAATACTTAAAGCTAATCATAACATTTGCATTATTTTTATTTCACAAAAAACACGTCCTAGAATATTATTGAATGAGAACTTTTACTTACTGCTGAGGTATAAAAGTATTCTGAGCTACAAAAAATACGGTAAACTCCGGCTTATCCACGTGTCTTTTCACATTTGTTTTTTTAAACTGTCATTAAATGTTTTTTAAACTTATGATTCTGGTATTGTTCGTTGTTACCGTTTACATATATATTCTACCTTCAATGTTAGTAGATGCAATGTAACAATGATTTTAGCTACAATTTAAATGAATATGTGAGTGTTATCTATATTGATTAGCTATTCTGCCGTGTGCATGTAAACGGCAGTATCTGCAGAAATGAGTTTTCGAGATATTTGAAGAAATGTGTGATGAATTCAATACTAAAAATAGGAAAATGTTGAATTTTGGACGTTTTTTTCGAGCCTTTTTTTTCAGCGGAAACCAAATAAGCGAGCCTGTAAAATAAAGAAAAGGTACAATTGATGACAAAAATGCAAAAAAAAAAAAAAAATGCAGTTACTGCTCTTTACCTGCCCACGGCAGTATTGCATACAGTAGTATCGTTTTTTACCTATTCGGATCATTCGCTTTTTTTGCTTATTCGCGGTTACAGTGTCACCTTATTCCGCAGATAATCGGGAGTTTACTACTTCCGATGGGGCCGTTATCTAAATGTTCAGAATATATTATTGAAATTCTTGTCACATAAGGGTTTGCTAAATTAAGGCTTCATTTGAATGTTTGTATACAAATGCTACGTCTTTAAGCTTGTATAAATTTATAATATTTCTACCTTACAAATAATATAAATGAAAAATCAAGAATTCATACTGATTTAATAAAATTAATTTTCGGTCAATTTCAGTAATTTTTTCGGTGTTTAGTGCTAATTATAGTGTAGCAGGCGGTAGCAATTTTGTGCCTCAGAGCCAGACTGACGTAAGTTACATAATTGTTGCTTTGCAGGAGAGAAGGAAAACGTTTTTCTGGGGCATACAAAGGATGGGACGTGCGCTCTTTTAACACTGGTAAATTATTACAAAGGATTTTTTTTTAGAACCACGTTCATATGGTTCGATGCGGAATAAGATTTTACATGCAATGCACAAATAAACGGGAAATCGCAATTTTTGGCCTTGAGCTAGTGTAGCTCTGTGTCTTAGAATTATAAACCAGCAGGAGTTTAAGACTGTATTACCTTAACAAGAAATAAGTTCTAAAATTTTGTTTAAACACAAATGCAGCTGTCTGGTTCCTTCCAACGTTCTCATACTCTGGAAAAAATCGCACAAATATATATGAATAACTGAAAACCGATTTTTTAATGGGAAACTGAAAGACCGAACTGGAAAATGTAAAAAGTAATAATTTTTAACTAAAAATAAAATTTAAACAAATAGTTGAACAGAGAAATAAATATTCGCAACAGAACTGGAATTGCAATAAATCAATCTGTCAATAAAAGGGATTTTTCTGAGTAAGTAGAAAAATGAAATGCAGTTCTTGCATGCAAAATAACTGTTTACAGGATGTAATGAATGTGTAATGCATTAATGATAAATTTTTAAAAAGGGTGAAGGAATATTATTGAAAGTTAGCTGCTTAGTGAGTGCACATAAACTCTTCTGTTGATGTTATAGTAAAACATAAATGTTAAAAACGCAGCAATAATTACAGTTCAAATATCCAGTGTAAACGGCATATAAAGAGAACAAGTGGAAAACGTGGAATGACAGAAATATAACGTACGTTTGGAGAACATTTAATAAAAAATGACACAGCAAATTTTTAGACACTTTTTGAACACCTTTTGAGCCCAGACACTTGTCCCCCTTTTTTAGAACACTGTGAAACATACTTTTTAGAACAATTTTTAAAACACTCATGGTGATCACTTTACAGAACAATTATCTGATTTAACACTCTTTTTTGATACCTTTGGGAATGCATTTGAGAAAATTTTTGAACCCTGACACATATTCTTCCTTTTATAACACTCGATAGTACACTTTTTGAGACACTTTTTTCAGCACTCCTCTGATTAAACTAGTAGATTTTGTTATTAGTTTCACAGAAATCTCACGGGGCAGCTAACACCCACCGCCAGCTAATGGATGGTCTTGAACCAGATAAGTCTATCTGTTTTAATGGCATTAACGACACCAAGCGACAACGGTTCATTTTAACAAAACTTCTAGTTCTATCATATAAAGAGATTCTATTTACTGGTAGTTAAAGAAAGCTGCTGAAGAAAAATTTGAACGAAAGAAACCGATGACTTCACAAGTGCGCCAAAATATGTTCCTAATCTTTTTCCAAATGAACCCAAAATTTTTTTTTCCTTAAACGTGTTTGTAATTTTAAATTTGAGTAATATCATGGGCTGGGTCCATT
Source organism: Uloborus diversus (assembly GCF_026930045.1). Classification (NCBI taxonomy): domain Eukaryota; kingdom Metazoa; phylum Arthropoda; class Arachnida; order Araneae; family Uloboridae; genus Uloborus; species Uloborus diversus. The sequence continues at coordinate 74,805,325 of NC_072740.1, forward strand.
CGTAACATATTCGGGGAAAATTTCAGTACACTTTATTTTTAACAGAACACATTTTAGTTCACATTTAGGCAACTGGAACATTTTTTTTTGAATTGAAGTGTTCCAAATGGGTTTCCAATGCTGAGAATTTAGTGTACTATAGGGCTTCAACTTTTTTTAATGAGAACATGAACCCCTAAGTATCAGGTAAAATGTTTAAACCAGATTCAAGTAAATGTCTCCTAAACGAATAGTTTCGTACAGAGATTAGCATTTAAACTTAATCTTTCAGGAAATAAAGTTTTAAAACTTAAAGGTATTCATCAGAGGCAAATTCTAGAGCATATTCTCCCTGAGTGCTTAAAACAATCTGATTCAATATAATTTTATCACTTGTTCTTAACCTCTCATGTGATATGTATTGTATATTAGGAGAAAGCTATTAATAAGTAGTTGAATTATAGAAATTCTAACTAACCTGGAAAAATTAATCTGTGAGCAGTTGTTTTCCTACTGAATGTCTTTGAAGATTTTAGTTGCTTTCTAATGGATAAACAGATTGGAAATTTGACAGCAAGATCTCAAGGTATCAGTCAACCAATACTATTTTCTTGCTCTTTAAACATGGAAATATGTAATTTTAATAGTAAACATGTGCCCCAGTGGATTTAGTTAAGCGCGTCGTTGGCGCAATGTCAACATTTATTTTCACTGCAGGCTATTTTTCTCACACAGCTCCTGAATTAATTAATTTTTTTTTTTTGCTCCTTCAAAGAAATGCACGTATACAACTTTCATTACAAATTTCAGAGTTAATCATGTACTATTTATTTAAGAGTACAATAGGAAAAAATATTTAAATTTCTAATTTTTGCTGACTTCGGCTTTCTACCCTCTCTTTTCTTTTGTTTTTGTAACACTGCAAAACAGGTGTAAGCAATTTTCATCACAATTTTTTTCTTGATTTAAGTTGGGTTTAGTAAAGGAACATATTTTTGGCTCAAATTTGCGAAATTTTTTCAGTTAAGTTATTCTTTATTAACTTACGGGAATCGAAAGGTTTCGATTACATGAAGTGAAAATTTTTAGGTTTTTCTCGAGCATCACCTTTTTTTCACCAAACTTTTGAGAGAGAAAGAGAAAGAGAGAGAGAGAATTTTTGTGAAAAATTAAATAGAACTTAGGACTTTCAGAGTAGAAAAATTATCTGCTCTGTTAAACGTTTTACACTCCGTGAAGTTGCTGCCTGATAAGGTAATAGAAGAGTGTAACAAGCTAAATAGTGAAAAATTTACTTTCGAACATAGAAAACGCTACAATTGCTCGGAAACTAAAAATCAAATCAGTTTTAAACCTTACAAGATCAACTAAATTAAATCAATCTGCCCTTAGCATCCACTCATGAAAAATTCACTAGATAGCTTTCAGAACTGTTGCGCAATCGGCTCCATCAATTTCTCCAAATTCACCCATCTTCCCCCCGTAAAAGCGATAAAAGTCGCCAAACCGTAAACCCAACCTGCGCATTATGATTTGGGGGCCTAACTGCGCTTCGGAGAGATCTTAAAAAGAGAAGTGCGACGAAACTTTCCTACTCATTCTGCACAAGTTTGTTCTACAAGTGCCGACAGCACTGTAGATCTGACGCTCCGGCGAATTTTCTCATAAGTTTTCCCGTCGAAGCCAAACCGAGTTTCCACCGTGGCGAGCCGGGGTGTGTTCAAGAATTTTTTGGATCGGTTGAGGCGGTTGGCTACATTCCATGGAAATCAAGAGGAAGATACTTGGTACCCGAATATTCGTACTGATCCTGATATACAGATAGAAGAGCACTATGACTGGTAAGTGAAATTTTTGTTTTTATTGAAGTCCTAAACCAGTGATTCGCAACATGTGGGGCGCGATAGATCTGAAGAGGAGGTGCGAGTTCAAACTTATATTGAACTAAAATATTACTATTTATTGCAAAGTACTAAATGAAATTCATTATTTATTTTTAATAGCAAATGTTCCATAAAATTAAAAAGGATCAAATAAACTTTGTGCTAAAATATGATAAAAGTGGAAAAACAACGTAAATGTAGTACAAATTCTCAAGGAAATATTTTATATAGCTATCTCAAGGATACATTAGAGTCTTTTCATCAGTGCAAAACTGCTCAACACACAACAAAAAAAAGTAGTGAGAGTGTAACGTGTTTTCTCACGACTGTTTTTTGCTGTGTGCTGAAGAGGCTCCTTTGTGGCATTAAAATAACTATATGGTGTATTTTCTTGAGAATTTTTGCTTTATTTGCGTTTTTTTTTTAAATTTCAATTTAATTTTACATAATTCAGGTTTTTACTTAAGGTCGTAGTTTCGCTTTAGCGACTAACTGCTCACAGTGCATTTTTTCTATTAGGTTTCTTGCAGAAACTGTGTTGTACATGCTAAAATATTGAAAAACACTGCTCTAAACGAAAAAAATAAATAATACTTAAATGCTTTTACATTTAAGTTTGGTTTTGTTATCTTTATACAGATTTTACTGCGTCGTTTGTTTTCGATGTAATCAATTCTTAACTAACAAAGACCTTATACGCAAATGATGAAAACAGAATGACAATGAAACCCTTTTATTACGAGGCTGTTGAGATGGTGAACGCAGATTATAAGATGAAAATAAAGTTAATATATTTTCTGTAACGTAGAAGTATGAAACTTATTTAGTTATATAATGTATGAGGTTTTGTAACGCGAAACAGCACGGCAAAATAGCATTTGGTATTATTCGCAAAGCTCGAATTCAATAAAAAGTGTTTCTTTATGTGTGGAAAAAGTTGGTTCAGTGGTAAATTAACACATCCCAGGGGGGAGGTGTGTGTGGGGGGGGGGGGTAAATTTAAAGGGTTTTTGATCTCCTTTTGGGAAGATCTTGTGCATAGGGGAGAGGGAGGGCTTCGTATGGGTAGCTCTGATAATTTTTATATAATTTCTTAATTTTTCGATTATTTTACGTTATTGAAAGTTAGAAATGTTTTAAAGTAACCCAAGGAACAAAAATTACATTTTAGGTTGAACAGTTAATTACGGACTCTCATTAACGATGGTGCAAAATCAGTGAGTAGTAGAAATAATTATATGATACCATAATATTAATACCTGAGTTTAGACCACTACATTAATTTAGAAATGTGTTTTGTTTTGAAACAAAAGGCAGAACATTCCGACATTAATTTTGCACGTTCATTTTATGTATATTTTCACGGTTGTCCACGGTTTATGGCGCAGACTATGACATTGAGCTTTTTACGGATGGGGGGGGGGGGGGGGTTTAGAGGATGTTTGATTTCAATTTGGCGGACCTTGTGTCTGGAGGGGGGGGGGTTGCTTCGTATGGGCATCCCTGATATATTTTATAGGATGTCATAATCTTAAATTAAATTTTTGTCAATGATAATAAAATTTACACAATCCTGTTTGTGTTCATACACATACAATAACATTGTTACAAGTTATTGTATACGGGTTCATAATGGGACACTTTAAGCATTTGTAAGGTACACATTTACATGAACTTTACTTTCAGACGTTTCGGAGGTACAAGTAGCCACTTTTCGAGTGAGAAGGAAAAAGAGACTCTTCATTCAAAGAGGGGTTATTTTCTCACATAACTAGTTTCTTTTGCCCTAAAGTATGCTCTGAAAGGCTCCTCGCAACTACTTCGAAGTTTTCTTGCGTTGAAGAGAGTGACCCATATGGCTCCGAAACATGCGTAAGCAATTTTTTTTTCCGTATTCATGATTTGCTTACGTTGGTTTTGAAATATACAGTACGCCGAGTGTATATTTCACTGCGAGTTAATAAAATAGGGTAAAGTAGCCATATTTTGTCTCCGTTCCCAATTTCGTCGTGCCCAATGTCTCCATAGTTTCTATGGTCTGACACCGATGATATTTTTTCTGGTTGCGGTTAAGAGCGCTATTCATCTGTGGAAGTTTTAGGAGTCTAGTCCACTGCGCTGCCGTTTGGGAGCACTTATTCTGATTTATGAGGACTTAAAACCTCGTAATACTATTTGTAAATACTTTTCTAATTTATTAGAATGTGTTTATTTCGTTTTATTTGGCATATATGTTTAGGATAAGCTGTGAATTTAATAATCTGAGAATTTCTCTGTGTTACGTTTACTTCACAGCAAGAAATCACAATATTGGCGAATATGATGTTCCTGTTTTTATCCCCTACCAAGATTAGAGTACAAGACATTGATGTAGTAGAGTATTCTCTTTGCCAAAAACGTTTTTATGTTGACAAACATGAATAAATATAGGTATATTACCTTTAATGCGCATCGTGACAAACACAAAATGTGCTCCCAGGCGAAGACAAAAAAAAAAAAAGTTGTGACGCTCGTTTGGAGACTTGGAAAATCAACCTTGCATTTAATTAGCATTCTTAATCCGTTATCTTAATTTTTTTATCAGCTACAATACATGCTTAAGATATCGAATATATTGATGCTTACGGTAAACTAAAAATAACTTTTATGTGTTTATTTTTATTTCGTAAATATATGTTTGTGTAATTCTCATAAAATTTAGTATTATTGGAACGATGTTGATAGTAGTATAAGTTCTTTCACAGCATGAAGCAATCTTTAAATAATACTGTACGTTGCATTAATTATAAATGTGATATAGGATTTTCTTTTTCAAACGTGCAAAATTTTTGTCCAATTTTATTTTTATACAAAATGTAATTGCTATAAATGTATCACGTTCACACAGAACAATCCAGGTACAGCCTTAAACTGTACCTGGATTGCTAGATTCCTAGGGTAGTAAAGCGAGTTCTTTTACTGGTAATATTTTCGCTATGCGAAATTTCGTACTACGGGTTATTATAAACAACCTATAGTCGTTTAATAATCAAATAAAAAATATTCACACACACAAAAAATAAATAAATAAATGGGGGGAGGGGAATAAAATAAAATTCAAGTGTTTCAAAAGCAAATAGGTTGATTTTCATTCGTATAACAGTTTCGTTATTTAGCAACCTGTAAGACTCTGAAATCATATAATTTCGTATTTCAAAGCATACATATATTTTAAGAATACAAATCAAAGCTGTCGGTACTTGTGAAATGACGCAATCCGTAGTTTAAATCGGAAACTACGTTCGAAACTTCAAAATTAGCTTCGTTGGTAGTTTCAGCTTCTTTTTGGAATTGAAGGTTAATTTTCAAGCTTAAAATAAACAATTTACTTCTTTAGAAAAATGATGAAAAAGGAAACAAACTAGCCACTCTTTCGATAAGAGTAATTCTTCAAAATACGTATAATAACGAATTTATTTGAAACTACTGGTACCCGCACGGCTTTGCCCATAATAGAAAAATTAAAAGGTCTTTTGGTTCGCTTGTATATTTACAAATAATGTATGGTGAATTTTCTCTAATTGGCTTGTACCCATGTTACGGTTCCACGTTATGATAATTTCGTATCTCGCAAATTGGCTTGTGCCCATGTTACGGTTCTACGTTATGATAATTTCGTAATTTACTCGTCCAAGTTATGATATGTTTGTTCTTAAAATTGGAATAGAAAAAGAACCACATCTAACTTTCAAAATATCGCTTCGAGGTGCACACCCAAATGCTTCAAACTAATTTTGTGCCAAATTTCATGAAAATCGGCCTAACGGTATAGACGCTATGCGCGTCACAGAGATCCAGACATCCTCCGGACAGAGAGACTTTCAGCTTTATTATTAGTAAAGATTACATGGCTTGCACCCTTTGAAAGTAATTATTAACATAGAAAATAAAGTATATATTGTTGCGTTTTTCATGTAACTTGAAGTTCTAATTATATTTACACTTTCACGCTTCAAATATTGTTTATAGCTCAGTTAATAGAAAGGGACGCGTCAGGTTAACCTAAATCTTTTTTCAAAGTTATCAATTTTTCCAGTTCCAGGAACTCCGTTTAACCTCCAGGATCAGTCTTTGATACTCGGACATCGATAGGTTTGACAATTCTTATAGATCTGCAGCGTGATCAAACTACCCAGATCGAGTCATAGGTGCTCGGGCTTAGTCCATCAACTACTTTCATTTGTTTGTCTGATCACGTTATTCGTGGAAAATTGGCAAGCCTCCAGTCAAGACATTTTAATCTCAGTGATAATATATCGCTATCAGGAGAAAAAAAAACATGCCGAATGAATTTTAATGCACATGTTTCGCTCGTTTCGACGAGTCCTGCTTCGAATTCGGCAAGCATCTGAGCAAACTAATCGTTGCACCCGTTTTCCTTATAAAAATAATGTTATCCTTAAACTGTAAGTTGCCGCCCTTATACTAGGGCAAAGGCAGAACTACATGCAATATACCGAGAGCCCGGTCGTGTCACCCAGAGACTGCAGTTTCGTCTTTGTAATGAACTCATCAGTCTGGAATAGACAGCAACCTGTTTGAGACATATGTCATCTTACTGATCCTCAGGGTGGCAACAAACTGGTAGTAAATTGCTAGTGTGCTAACTTCACTTAAGCTATTAATTTGCTGGCTTTCTCAGCTACAATGAAATTACGTCTGCCTTAATCTCAGTTATTGTTAATTCCAGACTGATGATCCCATAACAAGAACGAAACTGCAGTCTCTGAATGGCATAACTGGGCTATCAGCGTATTGCATGCATCGTATTAGCCTGCCCATCACTTTGCTGGTCGAACAGTATCGCAACCAAAGTTTTCTCTTGTAGCGGGAGTTAGTCATAACAAGCCAGAATATTTTCTAGGAGGGTGGGGGAAAGAGGTGTTGAGCCTTACGTGTACTATAATCCTTCTAGGATCGAAAATATAACTTAAAACCCAAGCCTCTGGGAATATTAACCCACAAATCGCAGTGCAACTGACCAGCAGTTTGAGGAGGGATGTGAAATCGCTTTAATATTCGTCCTTAGCGAGCCTTTATTCGTCTCTGCGAGTTTTGGCTGTTAATACGAGAGAGCAAACGGTTTTATTTACGGTTATATGGTTACGGTTTAACCATTTTTCTTCTTCTCGTCCAAGTAACCAAAGCCTGAAAGAAAAGAAAAATCCCAATTTTTAAGGGTCTTAGTTAATGTTAAAAACATTAATTTCTAAAAAATACATAAATTTCTTTAAAATTACATTAAAACATAAAATATCACGATTCGTCGTGAGGGTAGTTTATAAAAAATGTTGCAATCGTTTCACGGCTATTCCATTTGTTCTGTGTTGCATTCATTACAACTATTTACATTACATTAGTCTTCCTTTTTGTTTTCCGTTTCTTCGCGCTGTTGAAGAGACTCGATAGTTCCCGCAAATAAGTCCTTAAGAAACATAAAACTGAAATTTTTTGTTTTTCTTGAGTACCATTTCGTCAGCCTACTTTCTTGTAAAAATAAAAATAATAAATATAGGATAAGCCATAATTCATCTCTGTTCCCAATTTCATCCTCAAAGTTTCCCTGGTTTGACACTAGGTGTTGCCACAGGTGATATTTTTATCGTTGTAGTCAAGAAATCTATTTATTTATAGAAGTTTCATGAGTCTAGTCCGCTGCGCTGCCGTTTGGGAGCACTTTTTCTGATTTTTGAAAACTTGATTTAACGTAATGCTATTTGCGAATGCTCTTTTGGATTTTTTAAAATTGTGTTTATTTAGTTGATTTGACATATTCACTTAGGGTAAACTAAACTCAACCACCTGAGTGCCTTGTTAGGTTTAGGTTCACTTCACGTAGCGCAGGAAGTCCTCATATTGGTGAATACGATGTTCCTACTTTCATCCCCTACTAAGATTAGAGTAAAAGCGATGATGCATAGTATCTTATGTTCCAAAAACGTGTTTATGAAGCAAACATGGAGTAATATAGGTACGTTGCCCTCAATACGCCCCGTAGCAAACACAAAACTTGCTTCGAAGCGAAGAACAAAAAATTCATTTGTGAAGTTTGATTGGAGGCTTAAAAAATCAATCTTATATTTGTTAATTAAATATTTTGTAAAAAAATTCGCAATTTGTGATGTTGTCCTGTGCCAGCTAGGCTGACAAACTGGGGTGAGCTGCTTCACTTTTCCAACAGTACCGTAATTTGGTATTAAGTGCGACTTCTATGGTACACACATGCCAAAAGTACCCGTTTATAAAAGTACCCATTCACACAAAGAAAAGACAAATACTGGAGAAAGTACATCCATGTCCGAGCCGGGATTCGAACCGGGACCTTCCCATCGCAGTCGGACTCTTCTGACCACAAGACAAGACGGTCGGCCCCAATTTGTGATGTTTTTCTTTAATACAGTTCTTATCTGCACTTATTATCTTTACCAGGTTTTAAACCCAATATTACCTCGCTTAGAAGGTGTGGGACTTCAGAAGGTGTAGGGTTTAGAAGGTATAAAATAGGACAGCAATTTTCAATTCTGGGTAAAAGTGCTCTTTTATAAAACCTTTTCTTTTTTAGCGGAAAATAAATTACATTTAATGTAATTAAGCTTAAATACCTTGTGGATTCTTAGTTGGTGGCGTTATATAATATTTTGGATTAATTCATCCCAACATATGCTTATCACTGGCCAAAAACATAGGGGAACGAAATATAGCGCCTCATCCTGCAAAAGAAAGCTTTGTTTTGTTAACAGATGACTAAAAACACAGAAAGTCGAAACGTAAATGAACTAAATATTGATATAAAAGATTTGAACATAAGGAATTGAGATAAGGAAACGTGTGCCTGTCAGTCTGTTTGTCTGTCCCCTTTAATAGTTTATAAGGAAATAGTCTGATTAGACGACACCCGTTTTTGCTTGAAAAATCTCGCCAACGGCACCTCTGCCCCATATTTCATTTTTATTTGAGCAGTTTTTTTGTTCAATTTCGAACAGTTCAAAAAGCCCAACAATAGCGCCGGCAGGAAAATTAAGGGGAAAAAAATCTCGATCTCAAAGACAGATTGTACTTCCAAAAAGTCCTGACTGAAAAACTTTTGTTGAAGATTATGTGCTCAAAAAATTGTTTTATTCGTTTCTTTTTTTCAAAGGGACTTTTTAAATAGTTCAAAAAACTTATCAATCGAGACCTGAGGCAAAATTTAAGGGTTAATAAATTTAGAACTAAAAGATGGTTAGAAAGAATTTTTTACGTAGATTGTGCGTGAGGTCATCGATTGTTTTTAAGGATATTATTTCGTTTTACACGATGTATTTCAGTCCATCTCAATTTTGACCCTTTATACATTTTGCACAATTCATTCAAAATCTCTTGCCCTTTCACTTTCAGTTAGTGTCGTTCATACTACCTCTTATTTGTATAATTTGTTTCAACTTTACTGCCGTGGGCAGGTGAAGCTTAGTATCTGTAAAAATGAGTTTCCGAATTATTTGAAGAAACGCGTTTTGGATTTTATACTAACAATAGGGAAATGAATGTCTGAATTAGACATTTTTTTCGTGCGTTATTTTCAACGGAAACCAAATAAGCAAGTTTGCACAATAAAGCTAAAGTACGCTAGATTACAAAAATGCAAGAAAATAAATGAAACATTTGCAGGAATTGCGTTTTACTTTCGCACGGCAATGTAGTCTCATAATTTTACTAAATTGCTCAGTTTAAGAATTTTCGTACGAACATTTTGCAATTTAATCAGTCTTTTTACAAAAACATGAGTTATAAAGAATACTGTGCTGGGTTTACATTTCATCTTACTAAACTCTTGCAAACAATGAAATTTAAAAAGCTAGAAAACTATATGAAACTTCTTAAACCTTTAAAAACACAGTTATTTTCATATGTCACACTACCTACCGATGTAGTAAAAAACTAAAAATATCACCCGTCTGTGGTAGTATTTTAACTTTCTGGCTGTGCAAACCTTTTATCTCAATTGTCCATAACTTTAAAAAAATCATTCCGGATTAATTCTCGTCCAACTGAGTGGAATTAATTGGAAATCAAATAGTTCAAAGAACTTTCAAACGAATTTGTGGTGTTGAACTATTCGGCAAACAAAAGGAATTAAAAATCTTGCATGGATAATTCTTTCTGAGATTTGGAAAAGTTTCAACTCTTTCAAACTTTCGTTTCAAGCAAAAACCTTTCATCCTCAGTTCGTCTTAAGCAGTTAGCTCATACTTTGCTGATTTTCGAAAGTTTAAAAAGTATTTATTGGTGTTTAAATGAATTTGATTTATAATTGTACACTCTATGGACTTAATTAGTGCATGGTTAAGATAGATTTAAAACAATAACCTTTTTACAAATCAACATTGCTATATATTTTTCTGAAATAACGGAAACAGTGATTAAATGTCCCTATTATTACTATTGTTGTTTTATTATTATTAATATTATTTTTTAATTTTTATTATTAGTAGTATTATTATTAGTATTTTAGTAGTAGCATTAGCAATATTATTAGTACTAATAGGGGAAGGTGAGACAAAGTGAAATAGTTAACACAACTTAGTTTTAAAAATGAATAAGTTAGAAGTGTGTAAAAAAATTGCAGTAGTTGTTGTTTAAATAAAGTATTTTGTATTGAATTACAAAAAACGTTTTCCAACGAACGAATGAATGATTAAATAAACAAACAAATGAATATTTAAATGAATAGACGAAATTGAATAAATTAGTGAAGTTATTAAAGTTCTAAAAAATATAGAAAGTAAATGAGTGAATAACATAGTAAATGAATGAGAAAATAAGTGAATGAAAGAATAAATAAGTGAACTAATAAACGGAGAAATGTAAATGAATTTACTAATTAATGAATACTTAAGTGATTTAATAAATGAATTAATGAGTACAGGGAAAGAACTATTTCACTTTTCCCACGTGCACTTGACAAATTGCAGTGAAAATTTAAATTCAAAAATTGTATAATACTAAATATTACACAGGACATCAGTAGATCTCAGTGTTTAAAATGTTAGTTACAAAACTATTATTGATTAGACTCAATATATTACAATACGTGAATTAAGTTTTGAAAATGACTTGTATTATTACACATCTTGATTTCTAGAGCTATTTATTTTTTTGACTGATATCAAATATATATTTAAGAACATAATTAACGTATTGCTAGATAGGTGGAGCTACAAACGGAAAAAAATATTTTACGATTTCTCGTTGACCCGCTATTTCACTTTACCCCACATGCCCTTACTATTAGTAGTATCAGCGTAAAAATAATAAGAATGTAACAGTAATTAAATGTTAAATAATTTTAAAAAAGTTTTTTGAAGATTTTGACGTGTACGTGTGAAAGATTGTCCAGTCGTACGGAAATTTTTCCATATACGACTGGAATTAGCCAGGATAGTCCTTTTTATTGTTTTGGATTGCTGTTTTGGGTTATGTCCAGAGTTGAAACAATGTCCGGGGTTTCGCTTGACTACGACTTTGTTCTAAAAATTTAGAACTATAAGGGAGATTGGGGACTAATAGGATATGGAGCTAATGACACAAGTGAATTTGGACAAGCAATAAATCCATTTTTAGTTTGGAAATTTGTTAATGTATATGACGCTGGTAGAACTGCATGTGCATATATATATGTCCTGGGTTGTACTGTCGTAAAAATATAAGTCTATACATAGCATACACTTGTTTGACATGAGGTAACTGAACTTCCTTTATGTATGGACATTGGGCTCAATAAAAACTCTATACCACAAATTATGGACATTTTTGAAACCAAACTGTTGGTCAGTGACGACTAGGCAATATCTAGAAAAGAATATGAGAGTTTTGCCAGTTTCCAAACAACTGTCTTCGTAGTCAAAATTTATTAATCTTATATTTTAATATTTAGCTGATATACAAATGCAAAGTTACTTTTTTCAATTAATTTTACTTGTTATATGGAAGGTTACTAAAAACCTTTATCTATGAATTTGTTCATCCCAACGGATTTTTGATGTACAATTTAGGTTTTTTTCATCTATACCATAAATACTATACTGTAGGACAAATGGAAGTAACCTTTTTTTCATTCCTTCTATTTTTTTGAAGATTAAATTTCAATACAAATGACACTTTTGTGTGTATTTTACATAAGTTCAGCTACTTCGGGATTTACATTTATTTGCTATATTTATTAATTGGTTATTTTAAGCGTTATTTGCCTTTTTCTTGTTTTATTAATTTCATTGTATTGAATAAATTTTTAAATATATATTTTTCTTATATTCATATTGGTATTTATGATGTTTTCTTAATACAACATATTAAGATTGTGAAAAGAAAGAGATTGTTGTTTCCAAGAAATTTCTTGCAGCAACGGTTCATTTACCTTAACAAATGCACTTAATTTTAACAATGGCGTTGTCTAAAATCTTTAAGTTGGCAAAGAAAATTAAAATTTAGTAAATTTAACGTTATTACCATCTATTAAAGTGGCACACATAGCATAATGTAACTCGTTCAGAATACTTGTAATTTCTTCACCGAGTAATTTGATGAGAGGATTTTTTTAAAAAAAATTTTGTGTGTTAGAATGCCAAACTATATTATTACCAGGTTAAGTTAAATTTCATAAATTTAGTTAGTTTCAAAAACAACATTAAATAGAAATAGAACAGATTAAAAGGTAAAAGAGTGGAGTATAAATGTTTTGTTATTATTCATTCTGCCTCAAATTTAAATCTAAAATCCATAACCATTTCCTTATTACCATAATAAGCACTTCTGATAGAAAATGTAACGAATAGTTATGATGAACTGATTTAGTTTCTTCTATTAACTTAATGAATGTTTTTTTCTTTAAATACACTTTAAAGTAGTACTTTTCTAAAAGAACTTATCTTAATGAGTTTTCGTAGTTTGTCGCATATGTGTGGATAAAGTTTAATGCTAAACTGCATGTTTCTATGCTGAGAATTAAGCATAATAGAAATGAATATGCAAAGGTATTACATTTATTTAATTGCAGTAAAAGACGCATCACGAAAGAAGTATTAGTTTGTTAATTTGAAACATGAACGAAACATATTTAGCACTAACTAGAAATTTGCTAAATTGAACGATTTATATTCCTTATAAAGTACCACATTTGAACTAACTCAAGTAAAATATCAGTTCTTATAGTAATTTTAAAGTCCCAGATTTATTGGAATTTATAAAATCTCAAATAAATTTAAACTCAGGAAATAATTTTAGTTTATAAATACTAATCATACTGTAAAGAATAAATCTAAAATGTAAATTAATGCTTGTAAACTGTTTTCATGGAAAACAAATAGTTTGGTTATATAACTGAGGCAGTGAAAAGCAAAGGGATGCCAGTGGTCATTTTCAAGTTTTGAGTAAAGAGCGTTTAAATATAACGTTCTAGGTAGACTTACATTGAATTTTTTCTAAATCATGCTATACAGCAGCATCTACCAGGGCTACTAGTACTACCTCTTGCCCGAAGACAGAGAAGAGGTTCACCTCTACCATCTGTACTGGTTATCTCCAAATATTTAATTTTGCCACTTACATCCCTTTGCTTCTCACTGCCTCAAATGTCGTACACACTCTATAACCCCCCATCCCCCCCAAAGAAACAGTTGCCAGAATGAAACGAAATTTTACATACGCGAGGACAGAATTGATATAAGACTAATTACAAGATTAAAGGAAATGATCATTTATTACAGAAAATGCCCAAATGAATCGTGATTTTAGTACCTTGTTGGGCTATTTCTAGCAAATTTAACTTAAAAACTTGTAAATGATTTAGTAGTTGGCAAATTGAAAAGTTCTCATACTTTTATTTTGAAAAGCTTCAGTTCTTACAATTATTTTATATTACAGTTAGGTAAATCGATCTGATTTTCAAAGTCATTTATTTCTCATTGTTTAGTCACTTATCTCAATGATTTTTAAAGCAATCATGCATTGAATTAGTCAATTTCACTACTTTCTCTTACAATTCCACATTATTGAATTAATGGTATTACTGTGTAACTTATCGCTAGCCTCACTTCATTGAAAAGAAATTAAATTCAATTTTTATTAACTCAACACAGTTTTTATTTGTATTTATTTTTCTAATCGTGAAGTCTGAATTATAAACGCTTTTAAGTTCTAGTGTAAGTTGTACGATTCAATCGTTTTGATTGTATTTTTCTTCAAGCTGAATGTGGTTTCTTATATTTTTCTTATTCACTTATTTGTAAACTTCATTTAATATCATTTATTACTTTATCATGTTTAGCATCAGTGCTTTCAGACTCAATTATCACCAGTTACAATTTTTCAAGCATGTATTCTAATTGCAAATATGAATAATTTCAGTTGCATACCATAGTCTCACTGATCTGTCAATTTCATTCGTACTTTAAGTTTCATCATGTAATCTCACTGTCATTCAAATTCCTTATTTAATTTAGGCATTTTATTCAAATGCTTTTAATTTTATTGCTATATCATGCAATTTATTCAGTTTGATTATTTCCATTAAAAACCCCATTTTAATTTGCATGTGGTTTTCAGCTTTTAAATTAATGTTTCACAATGATGTTTGTTCTCAATCAACTCTAATAATGAATTTCATTTTTATAAACATTTCCAAAATGCAAACACATAGGTTAAAAAAGTATTCCTATTTAATACTTCTAACCAACAAGCAAGCTTCCGAAAATAACAAACTTGGCTCAAAACGCGATAAAATCAAAGATTTTTTCCGGTAACTCTCCGTAAACTAGATTTAATATTGTCACAGTAAAGTAATTTTCAAATTATCATGTACCTCTATGTCAGAAGTGCTGCAGAGAAGTTCATTAACTTGTGAAAATAGGGCAGATAATGAGAGTTTTTTGCTCGCTGACATCCTAGAAAATAAAAACTTATCTTAATATTATGAACATGGAGTGAAAGAGTATTGCTGTTTATTCATGTAAACAAGCTAGAGGACTTCTTGCGAATATTAAATATTTGCCTTGGTACCTGGTGATAAAAGAGATCTGGATTTTATTCGCTTTAAAATTATTCATGGAATAAATACAATGCACATTTTATCTCAAAGTGTTCGACAGCGGACTTACTTTGATATTTTATTGAAATTTTTTATTCAAAGCGAAATGATTATCGTCGTATTGTTTTATGTTTGGTAAATTTGTTTTTCCTTTTACAAAAAAATTTTGGTTACATATTTTTCAGCAATTTCTATTTATATTTTACTTTAACAATTTCTACTTATATCCTTTTTTAGCAATTTCTGTTTACATTTTTCTTTTTCTGGAAATTAATAGTAATTTTCACTAACTTTATAAATACATGTCAAGTAAAGTAAGAAATAACAACGTCAAATAGCACGAATTGCAGATTACTGCAGACATGTGTTTCGGCGTTACAAGGAACGCCTTTATCAGTGTAAAAAGTAATGAGCTATGGATGAATAGACATCCGACAAAAGCTCATCCATAAGATTTCATCCATAAGCTCATTATCAAAGGCATTCCTTGTAACGCCGAAACACGTGTCTGCAGTGATCTGCAATTTGTGCTATTTGACGTTGTTATTTCTTACTTTACTAACTTTTCAGCAGAAAGGTATTTATTTATCTTATTTTATAAATACGAAATTTTCGAACAAAAAATACTTCAAGTTTATATTGTATTGATTACAACATTTACAATATTTATGTTTGCATATTCATTCAACGTAATGAATTTTTATAAAATAGAAGGGGTACTGAAAGTTTACTTTCCTTTTTAGGAAATCTCTATAAATAATACAGAGAATATGACTAGATGTATGTACAAATCCAGTTTACCTCGGATCAAGACCAAATTTGGCAGGGGCATACTTGGGCACCCGAGAAGGAACGTAGGCGGGGGGGGGGGGGGGGTTAAAAGCCAAAAAAGTACAGAACCGTTCGAATTTTAATTTTAGGACCCGAAAATTTCATTAAATGGCTCTTTATACTCAAAATAATTATCCGATAGGTTCGATTTTAGTCGCACTTTTCGCGGGCTTTCGAATTCATCTTTAGAAGATTTTTGTCCTTTCGAATTTGAAACCACCAAATCTCTAAAATTACCAACAGAAAAGTTATAAGCATTTTTAAGTAAAGGAATATCAATTTTGATTTGGAAATTTATCGTCTGCACGAGTTCAGTTTTAATTAGTGTGAACAAAATCATTGAGGAGAAAGATCTTTTGCATTTTTTTTTCTCGACTGTGAACACAAAATTCTTGCTTTTGTTTTGAGGCTTTTCCTGTTACTGGGAGATTAAAAAATTTTCCTTTTCGGAGTTTTTTCCGCGATCTGTCGGGAAATTTTACAGATTTTTTTTTTTTGTTCAAGCTGAGTGTTGAACACGCGTCACTTGACATAATTTTTAATTTTTAGGTAGACCACGCAAAGCCCGGTGACGCAGCCAGTCTGAAAAAAAAAAAAAAAAAAAAAAAAAAAAAAAAAACCCTTCATTTCAAATTTACTTAAAACTGCTTATTTTAAAATCTTTTGTTACTGAACTTTTTTTTATTTGTGCATACAAAGGTTTCGTAGTACAGGGTGTGATTTAAAACTCTTTCACAGATGTGGAGCACTAAGGTGCACTGTTGTAGATGGAATGGCTTTTGTGCTTTTGTTTAGCTTTTACCACTTCTTTGGTTTTACTATCAGTGAGAAATAATGTAAAGGTAAATGACTCTAGAGTTCGTAGTTTTCAATTTTGCGGCTTTAAATAAATTTCTCGCAGTTTCCTCATTGTATCCAACATTCCTTGGGAGATGAAACGATAATGTTTTAAAACTCTGTCCTCAATCTCTTAACCCTTTCAAGAACAAGAGCTTCGCAGTTGAGAACGGGATTATTTTATGCATAAAACTATTTCACGTCAATAACCCGTCAAGTCATTCCGGAAATTGGTTAATTCAATTTTAAGTAAATTGAGCCGATATATGTGTCTATGCGGTCCGTTAGAGATGCAAAGTTACAATTATTTTCCGACATTTCCTTAATTTAATATTCGAGCCTGTGATATTTTGATAATGAATAATACTACCTGTACTTAGATTTCGATTAAAAATTAATCTTTAACAAATGTAGAATCCTGACGATATGAATACAAATGAGAAGGGAAAACGTTCCCGATGTTTTCCAAACGAAATTATAGTATATTTTTAAAAATATTTGTTTTGCTAATATTAAGATCCTTATGACTCAAAAGCAATGAAAAATATAACTTAAAAATGATTTGTATTCTATCATTTATAAAAAAAAATATTAGTTAAAACATGTCCTATGGTCCTTAAAGGATTTGAAGGAAAGTGTCCAACAGGAAATTGACACCATTTCGCTTGAGCTAACTTGAAGAGAAGGTAAGAATCTCGTCAACAATGTGTTGACAATTATGGGAATCAATTGAGATAACTCTGAATACCCAAGAATAACAGCACTTAATTTATAATTTTCAGAAGTGTATTCTGTATTTATATGCATAGTTTTTTTTGTGTTTATGTTACTAGAGTCGAACTCGCTTATAATGAACGCAAAGGGACAGCGAAATTTGCTCGTTATAACAGAGTGCTTGTAAAAAACGGGTTCGTGAAAAAAAAATCATAAAAATTGATGCATGCTTGCCTTGTTATTTTTATTTTAATGTACGGTTTACGGAACCAAAGAAGTAGGTGGTTTGATTTTAACTGTCTTATTGTCTATTGCTTATTGTTTTCGAGGAATTTGGGGTCCGAAAAACATCGTCATTTGTATCCGTGGCTTCAAAATAGTTTGATGTTTTTCTGCACTTTAGAACTCGAGCATTTTGAGGGCTATTTAACTTCAAATTCTTCACATTTGAGGCAGTGAGAAGCAAAGGGATGCAAGTGGATATTTTCAAGTTTTGAGTATAATACGTATAAAGATAACATACTAGGTAGGCTTTCATTGTTTTTGTTTTCTAAATCATGCTGTACAGCAGCACCTACCAGGGCTACTAGTACTATCTCTTGCCCTAAGTCAGAGAGGGTTCCCCTACTATTTGAACTGGTTATCTAGAAGTTTTTAATTTTGCCACTTACATCCCTTTGCTTCTCACTACCCTATTTGTCGTTATCGTGGTCGCTTTCATTTTTCTTCCCTCTCTTGACTTTTAGCAACAATATCTTCGGAAGTATATCCCGAAAGTGATAACGTTCTCCCCAACCAATATATTAATGTTTAAATGCTGCTCTACTCCACGAATTTCAAAGAAAGGCCCAGTCATCATTTATTCTTATGATTTATCTTATCTCATGATTTATCTTTGATCTTTAACTTTCGGTTGAATTCAAAATGTTAATGAATTGTTCCCAAGAATAGAATAATCTTTTCTGAGGAGGAAATCAACAGACATTTTATGAATTACAAAAATATTCCTCTCTTTAAGCGGGGTTTGTTCGTTGAAAGCGAATTTTGTTCCCATAGACTTAACATTGTACCAACCAAATCTCTTTGATTTCCTCGCTAAGTCCGAGTTCTCGTTAAAATAGGGCTCGCTATAAGCGAGTTCTACTGTAATTACAAATGTGGGAGATATTTACGCAGTACCTTATATTACGGTTATGCATCTTTCCCTTTTACAACAAATTTCTAGAAAAAAAAAAGAAGTTTGAACAAAGGTTTCCCGCATTAGTTGAAAGGTTGGTACTCGTTCACGATACGCTTACAAGTAACGGGCTCGTTTAAAAGTTATGTTTTTAATTTCAAATTTGTTAAATCGTTTTAGTCAACAGTTCCGCGCTTTTACAGTTGCTTATGATATTCATATTAGAAAGTATATCACGGATGGCCACCAAAGGGGGGGGGGGGGTGCAGGCCGTGGCATTGACATTTTTTTGGGGGGGGGGTATTTTCGGGGGTACTTTTCTCAATTTCTGGGGGTTCTCGTTCTTGGGTAGTCTTATGTTATTTTTGGAAGGAGAGTGGGTGGCACCATTGCTCTTAGGAGTGTTCAGCACCCTTGAATATCCGACAGAAATTGTAAACAACCTACATTATTAAAATAAGAAATGAATAAAATTTCAATACGGTTAATATATATTGTAGAAACGAGGTAAAAGTTATCAAATTTTTTACTATTAAAACAGAAGAAATTAATCCGGATGAAATACTTCAACTAATTTGCTGTATAAACATAAAATTAATTTAACAAATGTATCAAAATAAGAAAAATGCAATATTAATGCGATAACTTTAAAGCCTGAATTATAGAAAGAATTACCAAAAATTTGAGTTTTTAAAACTGAAACATTACGAAGCAAGTCACAAAAATAAAAAAATCGATTTTAAAAAGAAAATTCAAAAAATAAGAGAAAAAAAAATCCCGAATGTTTTTGCAGGTGTAAAACAGCACGGCAAAACATAAACTATTAGTTGAGCTGCTGGAATTGCATAAAAATATAGTATGCAACATTCTTTGTAGTATTTGATGAAAAAAAGAACATTTAAGTTTCTTTAATGTTGGGATGGAAAGTAGCAATGTTCCCCGTTAACCAATCAAAAATATTTAAAATTGCTAAAAAAAAAAAAAAAATAATGTACTTTGAGAATTTTGAGTTATTTTCTAATGAATTGGTTTTCGTTTTACATGTGTGTTGTGAAGCAACTTATTAGTTAGTTTACATACTCTGCTCGGCCTGCTTCCGTAATTAAGATTTTCAGCGAATTTAACTAAAAAAATCGTCATTTTCTAAGCTCAGGGGAAATTATGGCCCAAATGTGGTTCAAAGTAATTAAAAAAATAACATTACAAAGTTTCGAATCTGAACAAAGTGCTTCCTAAAATTTTCTACAGAAGTTACAATGAACTAGCTGCATAGTCCAGCATTGCACGATCTACCTCGAAAATAAAAGTTGTGTCATGTGACGCATGTTTAGTAATCAGGCTGAAAAAAAAAGTGTAAAACTTCCGAGTAGTTTCGAGTAGAAAAGAGCAATTTTTTGACTTAATTTATAGACCTCTTTCAGTTTATTTAAAACCTTAAAAATTCGGTCACTGTCATTCATAGGCGTAAACTGAATTATGTGTTAATTACAGCATATTGAAATCTATACATATAATAAAATAAGATGTTTGTGTGTGTGTGTGTGCGGCGCGCATCCCGGGAAAAAGGTAAGGCCTAGAAAGATGAAATTTGGTATACAGGTGTAGTTTTTGCTGAAGTTGTGCACCTCGGGCTTCGATTTTTTATATTTTAATTAGAAAAAAAGTTATTCAATGTTTTATGTGTTTTTTTGCACTTTTTAGTACTTTTTACCTCACAGACCCCGAACCAATCGCACTACACAAATGTTTTTTGTACTATAGTGTAGGAAATTTAATTTTAAATATGATGAATGAAAAATTTTTGAAGATAGAGCAATTTTTGTATTTTTTATAAATTTTTGAAAAAACCTTTATTTTGCATTTTTTTTTGGGTTTAATTTTTTTCGAAACCCATCCTGCAAAAAGTATTGAACCCTCAATTCTAAAAGTTTAGTTGGTAATAGTAAAAACATTCTGCCCCCTTCAGAAGAGAAAAGTTTTTAAAAATACGCAATAGTTTTTTTTAACAATTTTTTTAATGGCAGAACACAACGCGAGCTGTTCGCTTGCCGGATGAGTTCCGAACTTACCTCATCACGTGATCCAACTGAAATCGTTTGCCTTCTCTTTACCTTTTTTTTTTAGTTTTTTATCTTTTTGCAAGCGTTAATTTTTGTGCACTACGGGGAACATAGAGCCTTTTTTCTTGTGGGCTATTTTGATTAAATAAATAAAGTCCGCGATCTTTTGCATGATCTTTGTTTTTGTTACGGATTGCCGGTTAGGTTAGGTAGATATAGAGATAGATAGAGGTTGAGTGGACAAAAAATGTTTTTGTTTTCGAATTAATACTTATTAAAAAAAAATTGTACTGTCAGTAGGTAGATATGCCTAGATCGTATAGCTTGATAGATAGACAAATATAAAGGTCGATATAGTAGATGGACAGCAAGAAAGAGGCATGCCCGTCATTTAAGGATTTTCAACGGGGTGTCAGTGCTCCCCCCCCCACACACCATGACTTTGAAAGAACAATGTTTTCACATAAAAGTGGAAGTGTTTTTTGTTATATTTCTACAAAATTTGCGTGAAGAAGTACGTCGTTTGTGTCTCCCCTCCTCCTCCTTTAAAAATATTCCAAACGACGGAACTAAAGATAGATATAGAAAATATTTTATTCAAACTACGAATGATATAGATAGATATAGATTGATACCGCCACGAAATTTGTTTAAGCAGCCGCCGAAGGCGGCAACCCTGGCGCAAAAAGGCGAATGGCGTAAAAAGGCGGACCAGCTGGTCGCCGCAGGCGGCTAGTATCTAATAAAATTGTGGGAACTTTCTCCGCACCCTGTAAATTCCTAAATTAAGAGCAAATATCTACACACCAATTTCACACCCGAATAGATTGAGCATTATCCATTGCTTTATAACTTTAAATAACTGATGTTTGTTTTTACTACA
Source organism: Uloborus diversus (assembly GCF_026930045.1). Taxonomy (NCBI): domain Eukaryota; kingdom Metazoa; phylum Arthropoda; class Arachnida; order Araneae; family Uloboridae; genus Uloborus; species Uloborus diversus. Next base: position 74,826,788 of record NC_072740.1, read on the forward strand.
AGTCGAAGTGTTTTAAAAATCTGTTATAACCGTAATTTAAAAACGAAAAAAAAAACACGAATAATGAGTTCAAACAAAAACACTTCAGCTGATTATTAAAAGAGTGAAAAGTCAGTTGACATGTTCATTCACGTTTTGAAACTTCCTCTCATTAATTTTTTCAAAAAAAAAAAAAAAAAAAAATTGAATCGCCTCGTAAGATAAACATTTTCACTTATCTTTTGTACACTTTTCCGAAATATGTTCTCAATTGCTTATCGAGCATATGATTTTCACTAATATCATAGGAGCTTGCTAAAAATATATGTGGGTCTGTTCACGGTGACTGACGTTACAATTTGACTCGAAATTTAAATTATAAATTCAGCACTGTCTTGAAATTAAATTTTGTTTCTTCTGAAATTGATCTAAAATATCATGATATGGTACACATCATTGCCCCCACACTTGTTTTCAGACTTGAGGAAAATTTTTTTCGTATGAAATTAAGGGGAATAGAAAAACGTGACTGATGTTACGCAGAAGAGACATTGAGAAAAGTGACTTATATAAAGTTTGAAATTCTCTTCAAACTAATAACGTAAAACCTAAACAGATTAATCCTCCTTAAAATAGAGATTTTAGTCTAGATGGAATCACTTTGTTTTATTGAAATAACTTAAAAACTAAAAGTATAAAAAATATGTAACACTCGTGACTGATGAAACAAAGATTTTGTGACTGATGTTACATTTACAATAAAGTGCTGTAATCATCAATTATTTCTCATTGAAAATAAAATTAGCATTTAAAATTGTATTTAAAATACTAGAAAAGTTCATTAATAGAATATTAAAAGTTATATTTTTGATGCATTTCATAAAATAAAAAGTCCTCTTGCCTTTACTACATCTAGTGCGCTAAATATTTTATTCCTTTCTCATGTGAATAATACATTTCATCCACAATGACAGGCTTATTTCCAGTGTTTTACTGTTTGAATCTTGACAGTTACTAAAGACTCCTAGTTTTGAATTTCATCGCATCTAACTTCTCGTGATACAATTATTTGTCATTCTTCAAGAACCCGTTCTCCAGTTGCAGTCAACAATTTTGTAAAATGTTCTGCTGGAAGTGATTCCCTTCTTTACTGTATAAAAGGGTTGTTGCTAAACACCTAATACAGCTTCTGAATTTTTAAAAATAAGTATTACTCAAATATAACTCTTTATAACATGACTGCAAGTCGAATAGTAATAACTCTGAAATTTGCATGAAGCTGAGACGTTTAGAAATATTTCTGTATCTGTGATGTAGCAATTTTATTCCAATGCAATACATGAAGAACTAGGAGTATCTGTTTATCAAATTTCATTCCAGAAAATTTTTTACAGAAGCAGTTTTCTTTTATGAAGATATAACAAAGAGCGCTTTGAATGACTAACAGATTTTACCAAGGTCTCATTATTTTAAAAGAAGGGCAATGCAGCTGTTAATTTAAACCTGGGACTTCAATACTTTAAATTTGTTCTATACTTGTTCTATTTCTTCACCCAATTTCTCTTTTTAATTTTATTCTAAACTAACTTTGTTAATTATCTTAGTTTTTTTTTAAATTATTATTTTTATTTTTTATCATCTGCGCTTTTCAGCTTCTACTTTGTTTTACTTTTTACAATTTTCATGTTTTCCTTTATTTCTTAATTTATATTGCCCCCCTTTTTTGCCTTTCTGCAGCAGTCAATGCTATGTGTGCAATTTGTTTGAGGTTTATTAACAGAATGAGAAATGTGACTGATGTTACATACTTTAAATAAATTTTAAATAATTAAATTCATTTATTTCTAAATATTTAAGGGATTAATATTAAAGATATTATCATAAATGAAGAGAAAATGACTTTTTATAAACTTGGGTTTGTTTTTGTTTAAGCAATGCAAACTTTTATACAATTGTGTGACTCATGTTACATTAGAGAGTATGAGGCCTAGTTTACAAACAGTTGCTACAAGACAATTATGACAGTTAAAACTTTCTTTGTTGGTCTAATCTCTTCCTAGATAAACCACATTTCAATAAAAAATAAGATTGTAGACCAAGAAATTAATTTCCTAAGCGAAAAAAAAGATAAACTTTTAGAATCGCTAATGCAACGATGCATGGGCACTGAGTAGTATTGTGCCATGAAACTTACAAAAAATGTGTGTATAACTTTTTTCGCATAGTTTTATAAAAATAGTCTTTACCTCATATGAAAGAAAAAAAAATTACTGATACAATGAAGTTTTTTTTTTTCTTTTTACTGTGATGTCCCTAGTTTTATGGACATGCTCATGTACAGATTGCTTCGTTGCAAGTCTCTATGCATCTTCCATCAAAATCTCATTACCGACGTTGAGGTATTTTTTTTTTTATCAGCTTAACTAAGGTTAGTTTTAACTATGCACGTTCCATAACATTTAAGGCTGGAATAACTTTTTCCGTGCTTAAAACAACAAAAAATTTAGTTGGAGAGAATACATTTTTACTCACCGATTTATAAAAAAAAAAACTCGCATGTCAAGGTATGATGGGTGAAAATTGCTTCTACATTTGAACGAAGCAATTGCCTGTTTGGTGATATTTTATTATTTGAAATTTTAACCCTCACTCCAGTAAAGGAACCCTAAACTTTAGTAGATAGCATTCAGTGTTGACCACTTTTTCGTTACTTCATTCTCTTAAAATGAGTCTTATCAGTAAAACAGTTAAGTTATCGAATCTAGTTCAACTTTGTCAAAATAAAACATTTCCCTCCATGCCAAACATTACCAAAAAATGTTATCAAATAATTATGGCATGACGTGAGATTCATTATTGGTGACGTCAGGAGTGTTACTCAATCAGTAAATTCGCTATCATATATATGAGGATAATCAACGAAAAACATCAAAAAAAAAAAAAAAAAAATCAACCTGAAACATGATTGCTGACACTTTCTGCGTTTAATACAATCACTCCAGTAAGAAACATTTTTTCAGTCCGCTATCAAAATACCCATCGAATTTCAGAAAAACACTATTGTATTTATTGACCCACATTTTTGAGATCATAAACATTAAAAGCTTAATATAATATTGCAATAAATCACTTAGAAAATTACGCATAAATTTTCCGTCAAGAAATGCGTTCCCACCTCTGTAGAACTGTCCAATATTGCGAAGCTAATTTAGTTTGTGTTGTAATGTACTAGATGCGGGGGAACGGATGTTGAATAGCATAGTAATTAAGAAGCTAAGCTGTCTTTACAATACAAAGCATGCAAGAAATTTAAAGCCCTGAACACTTCTCTTAAATATTTCCGAAATTTCATTCTTTAAGCACATACATAGTACGTTATGTAACCTCAATAAGATTTGATTAAATGCACTAACTAAATTTCCACGCATATTCTGTTAATCAGCAACTCAATTATATTTAATGTTAAACTGAAATTTCCTCGACTCAAATAATTTATAGCGCTTTAGTAAATGCTGTCTGGTTTCCAAGAATAAAACATTTTTATACATTTTAAACATAAATGAGAAAATAAAATGAGTGTTTCAAATCAAACGCATATCTTGAATTTGCCACCTATTTTTTCGTGACTTAATACTAGCATAGATTTTCATTTGCGGTCATCCACACAGATTCGGGGAAATTTTTCAAATCTACACAATGTTGAAATTCAAAGATTTAATTTCGATATAGTGAAAAGTTTAAGCGCTGATCAATTCTCACCAGTCATAATTGATATGCAGTCTAGTGATTATTGAGGGTGACGAAGAATTTCAAATACTATTTTTTTAAGTGGAATGGTGAAATTTGAGGGGCTGATTAATTCTCATCAGTCGTACTTGATATGGGGTCTAGTGGTTATTGAGGGTGACGAAGAATTTCAAACCTTTATTCTTTAAGTGGAATGGTGAAATTTGAGGCTCTAATTAATTCTCTACAGTTGTACTTGATATGGGGTCTAGTGGTTATTGAGGGTGACGAAGAATTTCCAACCTTTGTTCTTTAAGTGTATTCATACGTAAATGGAAATTTTCACAAATTAAGATACAAAACTTTGAATTTGGTATTTACCGATATTTTTTTTCACAAAATAATTACTTTAGGAATCCAAATTAGTCGTCTAACTGTAATATTAAAAAAAATGAGTAACTATAATAAATAATAAAAAAATTCCTATGGTTCAAAACCTGGTTTTAACTCTTAATTGAAACTTCAAATAGTCAGAAACATTTATGATAGTCATATGTTTTATTGTTTTTTAATGCCCCATTTTAAATATCTTCTTATAGGTGATACATATCAATGTTCGTTCAAATAGATTATATAGTTTTGCATTTACACAACTGCTGAAATAAACAAAACGTAGTTTATATATATCTGGTTTTGTAGAGTTCTTCACTAAATGACATTAATTTACATATTTTTTCCATCCATATAGAGTTTTGTTGACAGTTTTAAATTAATCTGAATAATATCGTTCTTTGATATAACGTTCCTATTATTTTAATTACTTTCAAAGCAGTATTTCTGTTGCAATTATCTCGTTTGAATTTGGTCCATGCCACTTTGAATAAAGTATTATAGTGTTTCAATTATTTTCGGAACATTGAGTAATTTCATGGTTTTCCTGTATCTAGTTGATGCATTAAATATTTTTATATTTTAACAAATTTTTTGAACAATCACGATTGCTAATGGTTTTCACTTGACCGTCCTTGGCGTTGTGGTTCCTTTTTCAACCCCACCGGCCTCTGCAGCCGCGATTCCTCCCGGTAGCCGCTTCTCCTGGTCGGTGGCGTCCTTGTCCTAGACAAACGTACGCTCATACACATAAATACGCACACATACATACACACACGCACCTTTACACACATACACACAAGCCAACGTGCATGCACACAGGTCTACGCACACACAAGCTTACACATACACAACTGTACACACGTAACCGCCCAAGAGGAGGGACAGGAGCCGTTTCTAGAAACAAGTGAGCAGGGTAGTAACCAATAAGTAGGGTCTTGTCACACCTCGTGTTTGGGAAAAACATAATTTGAATTCAAAATTTCAGAATTCAAATCATTATTATTTTTTTATTTCTTCAGTATTTTTGAAAAAGTTAACCTTTAGCTGTAGGTGAGTTTGGTTGATACCACTTTTCAAAAAAACTTCTTTGTTTCAGTTCTTATTAATACATTGCATAGTTTCTTTTTGTTCACTGTAAAGTCCCAGTACACATTAGGAACACGTTTAGATCCCTTTATTTAAAAAAAAAAAAAAAAAAAAAAAAAAAAAAAAATCCGGTTTCCTGAATGTGAGTTAAAATGTCTTCCGAATGTACTGTTTAAAAGTTAGTGTCGTGATATGTGTTCAGAATCTCCTCCGAAAGTGTACCGAATGTGTTCCACTCAGGATATTAAATACTGGAAACAGTTTTGGAGCACGTTTTCGGTTCATCACACTTTTGGGAACGCATTTGAGAACTTTTTTGAACATTGGCACATGTCATCTTTTTTACGCACTTTTTTGAGACTTTGTAGAAAGTTTACGAAGCACTCATAATTTTTAATCCGCTTGATTTTTACAATAGCTGTTGCTGTTGATTTTACAGCAGTCTCGCATTGCAGCTAGCAGCTGCAGGTAAACTTGGAAATTCATTTGAGAACAGATTGGGAGAAGCTTTGGTAACATTTGTGAAATTATCGCTGTCTTTCGTGCAACGAATTTTAGCAGCTTCTTTACCTACCAGTATATCAAAACTCTCATTATGATACTACCAGTGGTGTTCCCATATACGCAGTATATTCTCAAACATTTTTTTGATATACGTATAGCGTATACCCTCAAGCTTTTTAAGTTTTCATATTATGACATACTATATATATATATATATATATATATATATATATATATATATATATATATATATATATATATATATATATATATATATATGACCACATACACAAATCGTGCGTAATATATTACTGGGAGTATACCCTGAGAATAATTGATGGGAACGTCACTGGATACTACTAAAAACTTCTCTGTTAGAAGACCATCCATTGCCCGGCAGCTGCTAGCTGTAATGCGAGACTGCTGTAAATTAACAGCAAAAGCTACTGTAAACATCAAGCAGATTAAAAAAAAAAAGAGTGTTCCATCAACTTTTTACAAAGTTCCGAAAAGTGTGTAAAAAAGATGACACGTGCTAATGTGCAAAAAATATTCTCAAATGCGTTTCCAAAAGTGTGATGAACTGAACAATTGCTCAAAACCATAGACTAATAATAAGAGTAGACCGAGCTTTCTCATTCTTGCTGATGAAGAAAATTGGTTCAGAGATGTATCATGTGACTAGTGGAAGGGCTTGGCGAAGACTTTGGCAGCATGGTTGCTAGATCGCAGCATTATCTATAGTTTGGCACTCGACATGTATTTTAAGACAATGTGTTTTCATTAAAAAAAACTTCCAAGTGCAGAGATTGAACTGTTTTTCTTTTAGTTATGCATTATTTTGACATTAGTAATAGTTTTTGATCAGTTTTCGGTAACTTTTATTTCATTTGGAGCTTTCAGCGTTGGCGTGAACGAAATGGCGTAAACGTTTTGCGTTAACACAAAAATGTACTAATCGGTATCTTAAATTGAAACTGTAGGTAAAAATCTTACCGTTTGCTGATTCTTCTTGGTCGCTTGCATCTTTTATTGCTTAGAGAGTTATTGAAATTGACTAAAGAAAATGCACAATACTATCTAAACGAAAAACTCACTATATTAACAAAATATTTACAACTTAGAATAACAAATTTACAAATCGGACTCCATAAAAGATCATTCTTCCGTGTTCCATCAATTCTATTTATTTTATTTCGCGCTGGCGTTGATCGTCTGCTACGATTAACGCCCACTGTTGCTAGGATATCCACCAGTCACATGGTTTGGTTTATGAGCAGCAAAAGGGTTGCCATAGCTCGGTCTACTCTTATTATTAGTCTATGCTCAAAACTGTTTCCAGCAAGGTTCTTAAAGCTCTCCGAAGAAATGTGCTTGAAAGTGTTCTAAAAAAGGAGACAAAATGTCTTTGTTAAAAAATATTCAAAGCGTGTTTAAAAAGTGTTTCAAGATTTTCAGTGTCGTTAATTTTCGTGTTTTAGCATTTTAATACTTTTTGAAATGACAAATTGACACGAAATTTTCGTGTCAATTTGTGCTTTATTTACGTTTGTTTTTGGATTTAATCAAATTGTAGCACAAAGTTTATTTGATCTTTTTTAATTTAATTTTAGAATTAGTATAGTATGCAATTTTGACTCATTTGTCTTTGTTAAAATTAATATGAAGAAAGGTTCATTGTATGGGCATAGAACCTCCTAACGGCTTTGTCTTATTAAATTTCGAAGATAAGACTTAAAGCACTACAGTATTGTCTGCATCTCAAGTTACATTGAACTTAATTTTCCATTACCACCGTCTTTTAATTATTTTACGCTCGTATCGAGTTTCACTCATAGTCTTTAACGACCCGTATTATTCGAGATTGAATTCCAACTCGGAGAAAAGCTCCCTTTGATTTACAAAGTTCTACTAAAGAGTTCAGTTGAAAGAAAACAAGGATGCAATTTGGATGGTTTTGAAGCAGCATTAATGAGATGCATTGAGAAGAGAGTGGCCACTTTTTACCTTGCAAAAGTTCTGAAACGATAATTTTAGCTATTGTGCGGCGTGTGAATGGTTTAAATTTAGGGTCAAAACTTTTGAATTTGAAGGAATGACTTAAACGTGCGTTTGATACTTTCGGTAAATGTGAAGGTGGCTAATTCCATGCCAAAGTACACTATAACACAGAATTGTGGATTCGCCTTTCTTTTCATTTTTTCTAAAAAGAATTATATACATAATATTTAACTTTAATATATATGTAAAATTAAGAACAATTTGTTTTTTTATGTATTTTTTGTATGTATTTTTCTAGTCAATAAAAATATTTAGGGGAACTGTACACTGTAAAAATATCTGTTCAACCTTTAACCATAATACGGTTCAAACTGAAAGTTCACTGTTGATGTAACCATAGTTTGGTTCAACTGTGTTCACATCAACCACCGCGTGGCACGTTTAGGTTCGAATCAAAACATAAAGCACCAAAATTAGGTGCTTTCATCGTCAGCCAATCAGAGCTTCTGTTCAACCAACGAAGTGAAATGAAGTTACTCACTGTCGGCCATGTTTATTTACCTTCCGGGGCGCAGCGGTAAGTACGAAGTTACAATCCTTAGTTTTGTATTATTTTGATGCAGTTAATGCTGCTCATGATTACTTTTAGTTTTCACATTTAAAATATAAGAAACGCAAATAATTTAGACTATAAAATTTTTGCATACCCATGGTAATATCGACTTAAATAATGCATTTTGAAGTTCGCGTAGGCTTAACTGTATATTTAGAGATATATTTAGAGCTTATAGTAAATGTTCCAATTTGTGAACTAATGATTTTAAAAGAGGTTTTTGATGATCAACTTAAGTACATGAAATACAACTTGTTCAATATTCCATGTTTACTTTTAATGAAGATTGAGGGTTTTTGGTTTGAAAATAAGTTTTAAGCTGAGCTTGGGTGGGGAGTGAAGGGGGACTCTTCTAGCGAAAAGATGACGGTAGTTTTGCTAGCATTAATCTGTATTCTCCATCTATTGAACCATTTGTTGATTTTGAACGTCTGTTTTTAGAGTCCTAATTGGGCGGCAAACGATTGGCCATAATTTTTTGAGATGAAACATGTATCATCGGCATACTGAGCTATTAGAATCGGTGGAAATATATATGTTTTTATTTTAGAGGGGGCCCAAAACCAAGATCAGCTCCTCCTCCCCCTTTCCCCTTTTTGCAATTTCCATTTTTCATGGGGGGGGGGGGGAGCAACAATGCCATGATCTTTTCATTCTTTTCGAGGTGGGGCAAGGACTTCACACTGTCACCCAGTGGCGCAACCAAAAAAAAAAAAAGAGTGCACTATTAAAAAACTCTTGCTTGGGGGCGGGGGGGGGGGAATTAGTCCAAAATATTGTAGTGCAAAGAACGCAGGTTTAGACAGATTCTGGTAATGCTACGGTGAGGGAAAATTCGGGGGCTTTCTGCGAAAATTTTTAGAAATTAAAATTTTAAAAATGCTATTATGAACTATTTGTTGACACTAGGGTAATGAAAGGAACGAGACTTCTTTAAATTGCTTGCCCTATTCAATTCTTTAAAAAAAAAAAGAGAAAGAGAAATCCATCACCCCTCTGTTCAATTTTTCGAAATTGAAGTTTAATAAACGCAGTTTCGGACTAACTTTGATGATGTTATGGATAGTGCGGTTTTGGTTTTCGGCCCAAAAACAAATTTGAAATTGAAGTCTTAAAAAACGAAGTCGAAGTTTTTAAGAGATATTCAGTGATACTAGGTGGTGGGATTTAAACCCTCTCCACTTTTCAAAATTGTAGGTTTTTCATTTTCAGATTTCATACGAGAGCAGTCGGAGCGTCGTCCAAATTTTTTTCATAATTGAAGTTGTGAAAAACGTGATTGCGGACCATATTTGGAAACGTTAGCGGTTTTGATAACGTTAGCATGATTACCTAATGAATAGTCAGCAACTTTTGAAATTTTTTATTTTAATGTTCCTTTCAAAAGCAATTCTGATTTTTCCACAACATTAGGTAATTTTTGTAAAGGAAGAGAGAATCCTCTCCTGAAAGATAAAACTCAATTTCAGGTTATCTTTGGAGATTTTTCGAAGTAATTAGAGGTTAGGGATTTTCCTCCAAAGTTTTTCAAAATTAAAATCCTATAAACTACTACCTATTGTAACTCACTAGGTTTGATTTCAAAGATTAATTTCGTGTTAGTCAAATTAGTGTTTAGCTCAGGGTTAACCCACCGGATCCTGAGCTAAACACTAATTTGACTAACACGAAAGGTGGGTTGTCAGTTAGGTTAGCTAGTAGTTTATAGGAGGCACAGACTTCAAATGGTGAATAAAAATTAAGAGATTGTAGATAATTAGTTAGGCATTAAAATACTTTGTCGCATAATATTTAAAATCAGTGTTTATTTTACAATTGGTTGTTTAGTTTGGGGTAATTCTTGTATTGGAATTGTAAAATAAATTTGATTTATTGGTTTGGGTAGGAAATCGTATGTAAATATGACCAATTACTTTTGCTTTTTTAAAATTATTTAAAAATAAAGGGTCGTTACCTTAGTGAAAGGATGTTGATCCAGGGACCTTCCTCCAGAAATGTTTGGAAATTAATGGTCGAAAAGCGCCTGAATAAATGCATTTTTAGGACATCAATTTCCATTATTACTCCAATCGAACTACTAAAACTTATTTTCAATTTCTTGCAGGGGACGAGAGTTAAGAAGAGAAAAATTTTGAAGACCGTTCTTTTCAGACTGATTAGGGAAAAAGAAGGGGGGGGGGCGGAAAGAAAGAGAGGGGAACTTAAGTTGCAAAGCAATAAACTGCATCTGTGAAATATTTTTAATTTAAAGATTTCTTTTTGAAGGAATCGAATTTTCCCCCCAACATTATTTGCTTTTCTTTTTGTTAAAATAACTTCGCTTTCCCAAGACGCGTTCTTTTCTTGAGTAAGGGTTTCGGAACCCCTGACTCCTTCTGAACACCACGCCATCGCCTGGTGCCTTCTAACGCAGGATTCCCAAACTTTAATGATTTGCAGCACCTTTTGAAGAATTAGAATTTTCTCACGGCATCCTACTCTAGTTTTATGTACATATTATTATTACTATGGACACTTTGCCACGCCTCTCACCTCCTCCTGCGGCACCCAGTGATCTGGGCAGTCATTCCAAGCTCGTCAGCTTGCGAGATCGAGATTCTCGCTCACGTGATCGGTTGTGACGTAGGCATGTCGCAAAGTAGCATTCTAATCTACTCGAACCTAGCCGCAAGATAAGTTCAGATTAAAACTTATTTCCAAACCAAAAACCCTCAATCTTCATTAAAAGTAAACATGGAATATCGAACAAGTTGTATTTCATGTACTTAAGTTGATCATCAAAAACCTCTTTTAAAACCATTAGTTCACAAATTGGAACATTTACTATAAGCTCTAAATAGAATACAGCTAAGCCTACGCGAACCTCAAAATGCATTATTTAAGTCGATATTACCATGGGTATGCAAAAATTTTATAGTCTACATTATTTGCATTTGTTATAAAGGGTGTCCCAAAATTAACGCAAGATTTGAATTTGCCGCCATTTTTGCAATAAATTGTGGGCAATCTTGAAAAAAGAACAATTTGGCAGCTGAGGGTCTAGGGTTATTACAAATGGAGCGTTTTCGATTCTGTAATGCGTTTTCATTATCGAACAATTGTTTGAAAAATAATGAAAGTTTGGGCGGGTCAAGCAGTTTACTGTTATTGGCGCTCGATATCGCAATTAGGTAATGTGCAGGTGTTTGTGGGATTGCTGACATAGACGTTTGACTTCAAATAACCCCATAGGGAGAAATCTAATGATGTAAAATCACACGATCTAGGGTATAATTCATATCACCGAAACGAGAGAGTACACGAACAAGAAATTCCTTATGCAGTGATTGAATTGTTTCGCTGGCTGTATAATAGCATAACACTCCATTTTTACTAACCCTAAACTCCCAGCTGTCAAATTGTTCTTTTTCCATGGCTGCCAACAATTCACAGCAAAAATTGTGGCAAATTCAAATCTTGCGTTAATTTTGGGACACCCTTTATTTTAAACGTGAAAACCAAAAGTAATCATGAGCAGCATTAACTGCATCAAAATAATACAAAACTAAGAATTGTAACTTCGTACTTAGCGCTGCGCCCCGGTAAGTAAATAAACATGGCCGACCGTGATTTACAGTAGAAGACCGTTATAACACACACCTTGGGACCAGAGCTTTTGCGTTATACAGGTTTTTGCGTTATATAGATCATTTCACAAATTTTGAAACTAATATTCAGAATATATCATATATTAGCACTTCAGAATGAGTTTTATCTGCAATGAGTATTAAAGCACCAATATTACAATTAGTTATTCACAAATAAATATGTTTCACAATCAAAAGAAAGTGCATCATCCTGCACTTCTGTTGGTTGTGGTTTGCATAACAACTGCATTTTCAAGAGCCATCTGGTATTTTCTATTTACTTACTGTAAGTACTAATTTTCTCTTAAAAGCTTTGAATTAAGATGGAAAGATGAGAAACTATTTCAAAATTTGATTTTCCTTGCAATTTTAGTGCTTGCAAAGCAAAACAGAGGGATTTTTTAAACTTCAAAACATATTGTTTACAAAGTTGTGCGTTTTATAGAGAATTGCGTTATATAGGTCGGCGTTATAACGGTCTTCTACTGTATTTAGGAATAAACAATGTTGCAAAAAATGGTACAATCCAGCAAATTGTACAAAATTATTACTTATGCTTAATTAAAAACGTATTACTTTAAAAACCGGTAAATTAGCCACTTTTGTTGAATTTTTAAATATCATGGCTTTTAGGTTTTATTTTGATGCGGTTTTGAATTGCACTTTTATGAAATTTTTTTGGATGTCATGCCTTTTACGAAATTTTTTGGGATTTCCTGCTTTTTGCTCTCTGACCACTCTCTTCCCTGATGTTAAATGAAAACATTTTGAAAGTTAGATATTTTTTGTTGGGATTCTTTTAGCGTCAACCAATGCAATGAAATTTCCAGTAACTTTTTGCTGTTTAATAAGTTAATTTTTTTCGACTGGTTAAATTAGTAAAATTTTCTTTTTCCTTTTTACGTTACAGAAGTTTTGTGTACATCAAACTCAATTTCAATACATTTTGTATCAGCATTTCATATACACTTTGTCCAGGGTTGTGTCCAAGGGGAGGGTTTTGGGGGTTAAACCCCTCCCATTGGGGAAAATATAATAAAAAAACCAAAGAAAAGTACATATTTGACTTAAAATTAACTTTAAGGTTAAAGTTTGTGTACAGCATTTAAAAAAAAAACATTCTCTTTGAAGTTTCGAAGCAATTTTTTTCTTTTTTCTAGTTTGTCTGAAAATAAGTCGTCAAAATGCTACTACTCCAGATGCCCCCCCCCCCCTTCGCTGTACCAATAAAATTACGGAGCATCTCTAATTTTGTGTTCAGATCTTCAGTTTTGCTAAATTTCCAGAAAATGCCCCAAATACCTAACATCATTTAAATTGCATCTAAAAATCGCTTAAACGTGGTTTTGGATTTGTTTCAGTTTTTAAAGGTCCTAAGGTTACCAAATATCGTCACCTCAGAATAGTGATGTAAAATACCTGGGTATTTATTTTTAGGGGTAAATACCCAGGGTATATACCCGGGTAAATACCTTAAGTGGGTATTTACCTGGGTATTTATTTCAAAAATTTATATTCAACTAAAATACTTTTCTCTGTGTATTTCACTACGAATATATACAGGGTCTATTTCAAAAGTAACGCAATTTTTTTTAAAGTAATTTATTGAACAGATTTGCACAAACATTTAACATTCTTCAAAGTAATGTCCTTCGGCTTCTGCCATGACTGGTAAGTGCCCTGAAAGGCATTTTTGGGGAATTCCCCATAAGGTCTTCTTCATGGCTGATTGGATCTCTTCTAGGGATGAAAAATGGGTTCATTTCAGGCCTACCTTAATCCGAGGAAAGAAGTCTGTCAGACTGTAGGGGGCTGGGACAGCATTTTCACTTGGGGTTTGGACAAATACTCGTGGACTCGCAGCTCATTATGGCACGGTGCTTCGGCACAAACTTGCCTCACACTTTTCTCATCACTAAATGTTGAGTAATGCGAAACACAGCAGTAGACGACATGTTCAGTTCATTTGCAACCATCTTGATAGTCAATCGAGGGTCAAAGTCTAACAATTGAGGAACACAAGCCACATTGTTGTCGGTTTTGCTGGTTGACAGTCGCCTAGAGCGTTGTTCATCTTGAACCCTCCGCCCTCTTTAGAGGTCTTTAACCACCTCGAAACTTATGAATAGGACAGAGAAGAGTTCCCGTAAGCCATGGGCGCCCATATAGGGTGCTGTTTAATAGGTAAATTTTTATCGACTGGTAAAATTAGTAAAATTTTGTTTTTTCAATTAATGTTTGAAAAGTTTTTTGTATATCGAACTCAATTTCAATAAATTTTGTATCAGCATTTCATATAGACTTTGTCATAACTGTGTTACATTTTATTGATTTGAATTTGTATTGGTTGAAATGTTCCACCCTTAGAATTCGTTGCAGTTGGATAAAATTGACATGACATGCATGTTAAATGAAAAAAAATTGCAAGATAGATATTTTTTACTAGGATTATTTTACCATTAACCAGTGAAATGAAATTCCAATAACTTTTTGCTGATTAATAGTTTAATGTTTTTTACTGGTTAAATTAGTAAAATTTTGTTTTTCCAATTTGTGTTTGAGGAGTTTCGTGTGTATCAAACTCAATTTCAACTCATTTTTTCAGCATTTTATATACACTTTGTCGTAACTCGGTTACATTTTATTGGTTTGAATTTGTATTGTACTAACATGCATGCTATGAAAATTTTTTGATGAATGAAAAATTTAATGAAAGATAACTTTAATTGTGTTATTGTATTAGGATGTTCAATTGAAACCTGGTCAGTGCGTCCAACTTTGCATTAGACGTTTATGGCTCCATGTAGCTGTGTGTGTGGTGACCCCATGTATAGGTAGAGAGACTGATGCAAGCACAAAGTTTGACTTTACATAGTGACTATGTCTACATGAGGAAGGGAAGGTTGTCATTTAACTTATCGTTCACAACAGAACAGGCAAGTTCACAGGAAAATTCAACTCAAACACGGTCAGTGTGTCTAACTTTGCATTAGACATAAGACTTTGCAGTAGACGTTGCCCCTTACATCTAATGCCCAAGTTAGACGCATTGACCGGGTTTCAGTTGAATGTCCCTGCGAACTCGCCTGTTCTGTTGTGGACGAAAAGTTGAGTGTCAACCTTCTCTTAGTCGTACAGCCACACTGTCGCTATGTAAAGTCAAACTTTGTGCTTGCATCAGTCTCTCTACCAATACACGGAATCACCACACATGCAGCTACATGGATCCCCTTACGTGTTTTGCAAAGTTAGACACACTGATTGGGTTTCATTTGACGGCCCCTAATACAATAATTCAGGAAAAAGAATAAGTAGAGTTTGAAATTAGATATTTTTCTTGATGTACCTCATAAACATTACTGAAAATTTTTTATTAATTAAAAAATAATTCTTAATTAAAAACTAAAACAAACAATACTAATAGGAAAAAAAGTATGGATCATCCAACTACTGGTAATTTTCTGGATGAAAAAGAAAAGTACAGTTGGCTCTCTGTTTAACAACACTCTATTTAACGACTTTCTCTATTCAACAACCGCTTTTCACCTTCCCAGATGGTCCACTGTAGTGTTAAAAGCATTCTATTTAAGGACAATTTTTTGTGGTCCCTTGAAAGTCGTTAAACAGAGAACCAACTGATACCAAAGACAGAAGCTGGAAAATTCACTATTGGAATTTAGACATTATTTAAACATGCTTTATGTAAATTAAAAAGATTTATCAAATTTGATGAAAAATGTAATTTATTGGTAGAACTGTGCTAATCTTGCTATTTTTTAAAGCTAACTGCAGTAAAGAGTAAATTAAGAACTTTTTTCCTTTGGAGCAAGTCTTGCAATTTTTCTTTTGTTAGGGGATAAGACAACTAATAAATTGTTTTTCAAAAAAGCAGAATATTTTATTATGTAAATTACTTTTAATGCAACACTATTAATATAAATAATTGAAAGAGACAGCTGCTGTAAATTATATTTCGAAACATATAGAAGGTTTTTATGACGTCAGATAAGTTATAATTTACTGCTGTGTGATGGCGTAAAGTGAAAAATAAATGTACGCCCCCATAAAAACATCTAGTGCTGGATATCCTGTAAAAATCAATATCCTGCATTCTTAAAGGAAAATAAGTAGCAGAGTTCTGTAATTATCAATATTTTATGTTCTTGCCACTGTATGCATAATATCTCAACTAATAACTGACTGGAAATTTTAACATAATAAAAATTAGGTATCTTCTAAAAACAGCATATCAGTTTAAAATTTTGGCTCCTTAAGTCAGAAATTATAAAACCTTTGAGAACAATAAATCGTAACCTATTTTAAGAACTGTAGTACCTTATTGGTATTAATTTCTTTTTTACTTTATTAATGCATTTCGATTGTCAAAATGGTTCAAAATGTAGTTAACTTTTTTTCAGATTACAATTAGATTGATGTTAAGGAAAAAAATATAAAGATAAAAAATGAATGTCAATTAGGAATACAGTAAAACCTGTAAAGTTGACCACTTGTCTAAGTTGACCGCTTTTGTCAGGAACGGAATTAGTCCTATCTTATATAATGAAGGAAAACCTCTCTATCTTGACCACTAATATACACCAGCTTTGGTTTGGAGAAATGTAAAAAACTAGGGATGCACTGGATATCCGGTATCCGGCTGATTTTTTAACTATCCGGAACTATGAGGTATCCGATCCGTCAAACCACTCCGGATCCGGATATCCGACAGTTTTTTGCAGGATATCGGGCAGTTATCCGGTAAAAATGTGAGAGATATCCGTCGGGTATCCGAATCCGGCAGGTAAGGGGGCATCTGATATCCGGTATCCGGCAAAATCACTATCTGGTGCATCCCTAAAAAAACCCTTTGTAAGTTGACCAACAGGCAAAAGCATTAAATTGTACTAGAGGTTTCATCAGTTATGCCTCAAATAAATAACCAGACATTTTAGAAAATCCTATGAATATTTATGTTTCCATCGAAAAACATTGGCCTGATGTTATGTCCCAGAAAATGCGCCAAACTTCAATAAGGAGTTATTTTGTTGAAAAGTAGATTATTACCATGGTCACAAATGTTCAAGAAAAAATCAAATGAAGAATTTGAGTAACTTTCGACTTATGAATTTTTAGGAATTGTTAATATCAATTAAGTTGTTTTTCATCAGTAACGACACTTTTTTTTTTTGATTGATTCACAGAAATTTTAAATTTGTATAATACTTTACGAGTCATTCTGGTAAATAATCTCTAAAAATATTTAAACAACATTTTTTCTTATTGTTTTAAAGTAATGTTAAACAATGAAAGTGAGTTGAAAGTATTCCAATTAGTTAAAATGAATGCATGAGACAAGAAATGACAAAAAAAAAAAAAAAAAAAAGAAAAAAAATTCCTTACTACCCTCTATAAGTTGACAACCTGTCTAGTTGATCATCAAAGTGCAAGTGGTCAACTTACACAGGTTTTACTGTAATTGCAATAGCAATATTTTCTCTTTTTTCCCTCCCAGCTATGCAACTCTTAAAATATCAAGAAATGTATAAAAAGGATAATTTCTTATTTTAAATAATGTATATTTTTTTAAATTAAGTTTTTAATTAGGAATTGTCACATACGTACGTTAAAAATCTTTTTAATCTATCTTTATTTATTCCAATTGCTCATTTTTTTAATGCAGTTAATGGTTTTAGCAAAAATCACAAAAAATAAATAAATAGTTGTTTAATATCTGCCTGCATAGCAAATTCTACCTTTTGCGTTAATGTTATAACACTAAAGAGTATGATAAACCTGTGGTCATTTTGACGATGAAAGATGCTAATTTTAAGTACTCTATTCTTGAGAACAATATAAAATTTTGACTGAAAATATTATAAAGGGTTCTCGAGTACATCTAATATTAACTTTTTTAAAGAAAATCGAAAAAAAGGGAAGTTTTTAAGATCCTCACAAAATTACTTATTTTCCACGAAAACAAAATATAAATCAAGTAAAGCAAATGGCTAAATTTAACACCTAAATGAGGAAATCAGAATATTGTTAGCGGTTCAACCACGTACCAACAAATGAAAGTCGGAAAACGCTAGTTATGGTTCAACTTCATCCCAGCAATGCAAGAAACGAAAACCCGAGTTATGGTTCAATTTCACTCCAAGAATGCGACGAACGAAAACGTGAGTTATGGTTCTACTCCGCTCCAGTTATAGGGGAAAAGGAGAACACGATACATGGTTCAGATTAACTCCTATGGTTGGAGAAAGATGGAATGACGAATATGGTTCAACTACGCACGAAACTTGGGAGTGATATAAAACACCCTGTTTTGGTTCAATCGTGCACTGAATATAGGTTGCAGCAAATTTGCTCCTTTCTTTGGTGCAACGGTGGATGTAATTTTTAACAGTGTAGTAAGAGTCACATTGATTATATGGTGTGAATTACATATAAAATGTCATGTTATAAACTAATTATAAATTTCATTAATCTAGTAGCAATATAAAATTAAAGTGCTATCATTAAAAGTTACAACCAAATAATTTTTTTTTTACTCAATACAGGAAAAACAAGAGTTTTTGTACTTGATACAATGTATCACTTCCTTTTCGTGTAGTGCGAGTCACAACTAAGCTTTGACCATGTACACAGAATGTGCAATGAAAAAGATGAAATTTAATGACTACTATATATAAATAAAAAAACAACCTAGGTAAAACAACTGGTAAATCTCAAGTTTTTGTCATAATAGTATTTTCATGGTCATTTTAAGATTCAGGTTTAGCTCACTAGTAGATTACGTCACGCATGGAACTAACCAGTATGAATAATTATTTTGAGTTGAACTGTTCTGTGATTACCATTTATTGTAAACATATTTTTGAAGAAAAATCATTAAATATTGTAAAGCTCTGAATGTGTTTTCGCTTATTATAAGGTTTTTCATGTTGATTCCACAATTTTATCTTATATAAATTGAAAAATATAATCTCATTTATGTAAAGTATGATAAGCATATTTGTGACACTGATTATAATGCCGAAATAGACGTTAATAAAAGAAATCGTGCTCCAAAACTATTGATCTTTAAAGAATTTTTTTAAAAGAAAGTTTTGTGAAAAAACATTATAAAAAACTATATTTTTAAATTGCGGAAATTAAAACAAAAATAATTTCCTTTTAAAATAAAGTGATTATTTCTAATAACTATTTTATTGCTAAATTTTTAGTTTTATTTACAGTATTTATATGTGTATGAACAACGCATTCAAATATAATAATCTAATAAATCAGTAAAATTTCTGAACGCCAAAAAGAAAAAAAAAATTCGGGAAAATCTGTCTTTGCGAGACGTGCATTAAAAGATTAAAGTATAACCACTCAACTTTGCTTTGGGGAAAAAGACGCACATGTCGTGCTTTTCTAGGAACACATATAATAGCAAATGTCGTCTGCAAAAGCACGTTTCGAAGGAAATATAGAAGTCCCGAGGCAATAG
Source organism: Uloborus diversus (assembly GCF_026930045.1). Lineage (NCBI taxonomy): Eukaryota > Metazoa > Arthropoda > Arachnida > Araneae > Uloboridae > Uloborus > Uloborus diversus. The sequence continues at coordinate 74,846,211 of NC_072740.1, forward strand.
GCAGCTCTCACGAGTAACTTCTCCAAGAAAAATTTTGTCGCATGCTGAGGGAGAGAAAATTTCAGGAGAAGCGCTTCTTATTAAAGTTGCTTATTTGCAATATGTCTACATTTTCAGCTCTCGCATAAAATACTGTATATAACATTCTCTTTATTACGCGCGCTGTATTTTCCAGAGTTTTATTCGGGATGAAAAAGAAGGGATTATACTAAGTCGTGACTACTTAATAATTTAGTGGATAAAAAACAGTCGTACTCTATTTTGAATTTTTAAAGAAAGCATTTCCACTGCACACCCTTACTATATATATATATATATATGAGGGTGGAGAGAAACTTATTTTTATTTTTAATATTTCCTAATGTAGAAAAAATGTGTAATGGTAAGTTAACAGAGGAGGAAAAATCAAATATATTGGGATTCCTCACGGGAACTTATGCTTTCAGTTTAGAGAAAAATTCTCGAATATTCGGTACTACTTTTTTATTTCCTTTTGTCTTTTTTCCAATAGGGCCATGTATGGAATAGTTAGGTAATGGCAAGTAAACCGTGTTGAAAAAATTGGAGAGAAAAAAATATACACTCAAAACAAAAAATCGAGGTACGAAGAAAAAGTCGGAATGAAACGAAATTTTACGCACGCAAGGGCAACTTCAATTACTTGTTTTCGTTGTTCCTTGCTTTTAATTATTCGTTTATTCAATATTTATAAACTTCATGATTTTTTACTGCCAATATACAACATTTAATTTATTTTAATATACAAACAATACATTTTTATTCCACTAAAGAGAGGAAATACCCTGAGTGGTGTTCGAACCCACAACGCGCGATTCTCACAGACGGGTCGCAAAGCAAGAGCTTTTACCGCTTGGTCACTTAAAGCCGGCTTTCGTTTCACTAAGAAGAGTTTACCTGCTCTGCTCCGATTCTGTTTTCCTTTTATGCATGCGTTTTAAATTCTACTGAAACCATTCAACAATTTGATATTTTTAAAACAATGATACTATACACTTCAGAATTTGTGTAACGTTACACCCATTGATACTGGTAAACTTACACATTTTTTTTACATTGTAGCAGCGAAAATTTTTGCGTTGTTAGGACTTTGCACAAAGGAAAATAAACGATGAAAATATCATTTTCCTCGTCGTGCCCCCCCCCCAGCTACTGCTCCAAGTTTTAGATGCACCTACCGTCACAACCGCGAGCCATTCTGACAAGCTTTTGTTGACAAGCGTTGTCGTTGCAACGCGCATATTGCTACAAGCCGAAACTTTTCAAACTGCCTTAAACTTTTCTTAAAAACTCAAATGGCAAGAAATAAAGAAATTCTTTTGGACAGAAAAGTAAAAGAAAATATTCACGTCGTATAGATCTGTAGAGGCTTAATACAAGTATTTCGTGGTTACATTGAGCCCCTTTTCACTGCAAAAGAGATTATGGATGTCTTTTCATCCATAAGCTTACCTCGCAGAAAAAAAGAAAGAAAATATTCACCGTAAATTTGTATAAATTTTAGAGTACTGCATACAAGTGTTTCGGAGTTACAAAGAATCCCTTTTCACTTAAAAAGATAAAAGCTTATGGGTGTCTTTTCATCCTCAAGCTTACCTCTCAGATAAGCTTATGGATGAAAAACATAAGCTCAACCTCCGTGCTTCATAAATGCGCGTAGCACCTAACGTGTTCGTGTTACTTCGCTTTTGCTACTAAACTTTTGAACGAGTGTTTAATCACTCCTTGTAGAAGAACGCTATTGATGGAATCTCGGTTTCACAATA